>NW_014569721.1:177071-189560 GCF_001313835.1 Polistes canadensis
AAAAAAAAAAAAAAAAAAAAATGAAAAAAACGAAATCTTTTATCTCTAACGAATTCATCCCTTTGTGCATCGAAATTAAGGGCTTATATATTAAGTTGTTTCTAAAGAAACTCACTCGTTTACTTTCTTTTTCTTTTTCTTTCACCCTCGAACATTCAACTCCCCCCCACCCACGTTTGAATTTTCACCCCTCTAAAGTGTTATTTAATAATAGGATATAGTAGAGGGTTCGAGAATAAACTGAGTGCGCGCGATTTAAAATAAGATCTTTCTTAAAATAACAAGATATATATATAAAAAAGAAAAAGAAAGGACAGGAAAATATATAAAGAGAATAATAATTAAAATAATAATGATTATATTAAAAAATATGTAGAGAATTACTTTATTATGACAATTTGAAAAATATTAACTGTGATTTTAATTTGTTTTCATTACCATATTATTTCTTTACACATTTTCTTTCCCCCCCAAAAAAAATTATTATCAACCTATATATTACGTGTAATTTTATATGCCCAAAGAAAAAAAAAGAAAGTAAAAATATAATAAAATAATTATCCAATAATTATATCTTATCTCTTTATACCTTTTTATATTTTCTTCTTTTTGTTTTTTTTTTATTTTCCAATCTTCATACAATGTTTTTCTCGAACATAAGAACAAGCATTACGTGTATTGAGAAACTATAATACATATACGCATTTCTATACGACACAAACTTATCCACACACACACACACATACACATACTCATCCATGTATAAATACAATATATACACAGTACTAACATCGGATGCGTTGCAAAGTGGATTTCATTGTTGGTGACCACCATGGAGACCTTTCTCTTCATTATTAAACGATCTGCCAGCAAGCTCTTTCCCCAATTGGACCACACAAGGATAATAGGGGGACGGGGGAAAAGCTTTGCCAGAGAAATACAGACACTAAAAAAAGGGGGTTGGTTGGAGGGAAGAGAGAAAAACAGAAAAGGAGGAGGAGAAGAATGAAGAAAAAAAAAAAAAAGATAAATAAATGAAGCCTGTTCTCTCACTCTCACTCTCTCTCACTTTTCTCTCTTCTTTCAGCATCGAAAACTTTGCACGTCGGTTGTCAACTATGATCAGAGTAATTGACACGAAAAACCGATATTTGTTGTTAACTTTTTCCGTGATACTTCTTCTTATATTCCACCCCCTCTCCCCTCTTTTCAATCCCGATCACCTCTTCTATCTTTCTATTCGTTTTGTTTTTTATTTTTTGCTTTTAAATAATATATATTGTATATGCAACAAATATTCGTCGAAATATATGATTTTTATATATAGTTGGCCAATAAACGATATCTTTAGAAATTATTGTTGATGTTTAATAATAAAAAAAAAGAAAGAAAAAAAAATGAACATAAAGAAAAAAAAAGTGTGCCTAGGAAAAATACGACATAAAAAAGTTTACACGATTGATATAATTGAAATAGAAATTTTCCATATATATATAAATATATATTTTATTAATACATTAATGGTAATTTCAGACTAAAAAAAAAAAGCGGATAAGAGTGGAGGAAGATAGGGGGTAGGTAAAGGGGCTACGATAGATACGTGTAATGGTACAAGTAATAAATAAAACAAAAATAAAACAAAAAATAAAAGAATTAAAAAACAAAAGACCCACGTGTCGTTGGAAACTCGTAAAATAAAAAAAAAAAAAAAAAAAAAAAAAAAAAAAAAAGACCAAAAAAAAAGTTCCTGACGATCCCCCACCAACAACCCCCGGTCTCTCCACTTCTCGCCATCGTTCGGTTGGTTATACTCGATAAACAAGCGATGAAATTCCAGAACACGACCACGAAACCGATTGGCCAGCTATAACACAAGCTAGGGGTTGATCGTTTGTCTGCTTGCTTGCTACATCAGCGTTGAGTGAATTAAATATGTGTGTTGTTGACCTTCTCCTCTCTCTCTCTCTCTCTCTCTCTCTCACTAGTAAATTCTTTCTCTTTTCATCCCTTTAATTTTTTGTTTTGTTTTACCCTTCCTCCCCCTCCCCCCTATCTATCTATCTATCTATCTATCTATTTCACTTCCTTTCTTTCGCCATTTCACATTCTTTTATTTATTTATTTATTTTTTATCTGTTTTTTTTCCGTACCCCACTGTACAACCTAGCCCATACCACCTCAAAACCAACCCCCCGTTCCCCGTCACAGTATTCCGTACGTCTCTATCCATCTATCATCTCTCTTGCACTCTTTCACCTTCCGGCTACGTTTTCCACCCTCGCTCAGAAATATGTCGAGAGGAATTTTAATTAATATCTCGCAGCCTGCAGGGACCGACCGACCGACGCATACAACACAACTCGCGAGACCTCGAAGGGCGCATAAAATGGCGTTTGCACGAGAGAGAGAAAAAAAAGGGAAAGGGAGAAAAAAAAAAAGAAGAGGAATGATCTCTCATCTTTAGAACCGATAATGTTTTTCTCTCACACAAACGTTTTTCCGTTTATTTTTATTTATTGTTGAATTTTTCTTACCAAAACATATTCACCCCCACCCCCTTCTCGTATTCTTTTATTTTTCATGTTTTCGATGTTCGCGCGTTCTGTTTTATTTTTTTTTTTTTCATCGTGATCTTCCTCGAGACCCCCACACACCCCCCGCATCCGTTTAACCACACCTGTATTCGTAGAAGTTAACAAAACTCACCTTTATTCCAAGAGTAGGTGTCAGAATACCGTAATCGGCTATCGGCGGCAGCATAACGGGAGAAATATTTGTCATCATCATACTCTCCAAATTGCTCAAACTTGCAATAATTTTGTTTATTGCACAATACTCTAGATTATTTTGCACTTGACCTACCTGTAACAAATGAAAAAAAATGAAAATTAAGGAAAATATATTATAGATCAATTTATAAACATCAAGACAATAGTTTATTATTTGTATTTTAATAAAAATTTTGTTATAAATACGCGAACACGTATTGAAATAATATTTATCATGAACACATTTTTGTTAGATTAATTTTCTACGAATCTAATTCATAGATCGAATTGATTCAATTTGTAACGCTTGTAACGAACAGAATCATTTGATAAAAAGAAAAAAGAAGAAAAAAAATATAAGAACCTAACAAAATTGTAAATGTTTTCAATATAATTTATATATAAAAAAAAAAAAAAAAAAAAACAAACACAGAAAGAGAAGATTAAATATAATATTAAATTTGAATAAATGTGAATAGTTTAAAAATAAATAAACCATTTAAATCATTTGATTCGACAACAATTTCTCACAACAACCGAATTTTCATACGAAACAAACAAAAACATGTGATCATTAAAAATTCTACAAAATAATGTAACACGCGCGTATCGACAGGACAACAAATTTATCCCTTACCAATTGAACAAAACATCTTCAACAAAAAAATATATTATTTCGAAGTATACAAAAAGAGAGAGAAAAAAACTAAAATTCTTTTCAAAAATTCACGAGAAAAACGTAAAATAAGCGGCAAGGTTAAGAGGAGGAGGAGAAGAAACACGGAGAAGGGGGAGAAAAACACACAGATATTTTCTCGTGTATATAATTTTCTTCGGAACGGGAATTTCCCCTCTACCATCCCCTCACCCCTGTCGTGACCGTGTCCTCCCGTCTTAAACTTATACGAAACGCGCGTTTCGAGAAAGTAACGAGTTAGTTTCTAGCTGCTGGATGCCAGTCAAACGAGGGAGGCAGGGGGAGGGGATGGGGGAGGAGGGGGAGAAGAAACACCACCCAACAGAGTAACAGTAACAGCAACAGCAACAACGCCAGTAGCAACACACCCCCCCAGCTCCCCCTTCCTACCACTACTACATAGTCTTTCCTCTCTTTCTTTCCCTATGAAACAAACACCCACCCATCCACCCACTCACTCACCCACCCTTCCACCCTCTTTCCTTCTGCGTAGACTCCTATCGCAACGGCACGGTTTCGCAAACTCACTTCCAAACTCGTTTCGAACCTTCAACGGAGCCAGAAACCGGACTCGACGTTTTGTGAGAAGGGGTAAGAGAAGGGGGAGGGTTGTTTAGTTGTGTATATACTGTTAGGAAAGGGAAAAGGGGTGGTAGTTTTGTCGTCGACTATATATTTACTTCAATCTCTATCTTTATCTATGTATCTATCTATCTATCTCTGTCTCTTTGTAATTTATCCGATATGTGTTTGTTTATTAATTATGTTATATCGTATAGCATATAGTAAAATGAGTAATCAATTAGTACAAAGTGGTTGATCCTTTCTAAATATAAACTACATATGACAAGAAGATACATATACAGGAATTATCTATCTATCTATTTATCTATATGTCTGTATGTATGTATGTATGTATGTATATATGTGTGTATTTATACGTACGGCGAGTCTGATAATTCTAAGTGGGTCAACATTTTCATTATAATATATTCTATTATTAGATACGTTAGTAGATTAACTTTTTTTTTCTTTTCTTTCACGGATTGTAAGAATAAAAGTTAGAGCTAGGCAATGAGGTATATTTATTTAAAGGTTTTTGAAAATTTTTTTTATAACATTATTAATAATCAGAAAATATATATATATATAATTATAAAAGAGTATTTTTTACTAAATTAAAAATCGATACATCTCTCAAGAGTGAAATGTTTTTATATACAATGATATAAATAAAATATTTTAAATAGTTATTATTTAATTGTTAGATGTGTATGTGTGTGTGTGTGTGACGATAAATTAATTGGCTTGATATTTATTAATAAATCAAAATGAAATAATATTGCTACGTCTGATATATTTGTAAATGAAATACGTAACAATATTTAAACAGTACACTTTTTCGAGTATTTATTGAAATATTTAACGTAAAAATTGTATCGTACAAAAATAATCTAACGTATGGGACAAAATTATAATCAAATTTTGCTAGGCAATATATAAATTACGAAAAGAAATTGATTGACTTTGACGATAATTTGAAGAAATGTTTTGAAAAAACCTATGGTCTTCTGCGTAGATAAAAAATTTTATTTTTTAAGTAATATATTTTTATATGTATGCATATATATGCATTTTCATTCGACTAATAGGTATTGATAAATCGTATGACATCGAGAACACTTGTAACTTCAATGTTCACTTTATTTAACGAACGATTATTCAATATTCTGTTACACGAGTATCTACTTTCGATGAGATATTTAACATCGAATATTTCATTACTTGAAATATTTGTTGTTTCAAATAACTACCGTTGATCAATGTTAACCTATATATTCATCTAATAAATTTTCAAAATGCTGTCACAGTTATTAAACAAATTATCAAATATTTAAAACAATTATTTCTCTTTAGACACACACAGATAACTTTTAATAATAATAATCAACCAAATATTAATCGTAGAATGATCAGTTAATAAAATAAATTAACCCTTCTTTGCATGATTTTTTCTTTTTTTTTTTTTAAATAAATCAGGGTAATTAATGCTCTAGATTAAAGGAAAAATATTTAAAAAAAATCCTAGTGCTATTTTTTGACAACTGCGTTTTGTTGTACGCAATAGTCGCTTAAAAAGTTGCCAGCAACAACAAATATACAGTACAAGGGTTTTGAGTACCTTTTTTTGTTGACTAAATATTATGATTGAAATTTCCATCATCATGCAAAGAAGGGTTAATATTACTTTGACGAAAAAAAAAAATAAATAAAATAAAGAAAACTATATTCGAGAACAACAAAATTATCAAAATTCGTCTATTAATTATTATTTGTATCAAAATGATAATTTATTAAATACGAGATAATACACGTGTGTTGTACACATTAATATGGTATGTGTATAACAAACCGTTATTATTTAGAAATCATGTTAAATGGAACAAGAAAGGGAAAGAAATTAAGAGAGAGAGAGAGAGAGAGAGAGAGAACATTTCTACAGGATGTTCTAAACCAAAAGTTCGTTTATAGTTAGCAACCTAAACGTTTTGAAAGACAATAGCTAGACAGAGAAACGGATGGTGGACCGTGAAAGTTGCAAAAGTTAAATACACAAACACGCACTTTGAAATGACACTTATTGTTGTAAGCTAAATGTACTTTAACATAGGTAGAGAAATATTAAAATAAGAACAAACATACTAACGGGTGGTTATTGTTGTTTTGCGAAAGAACGACTGAACGAACGAATTCTATTGGTGGTACTATTGTTCACCAACAAGTAAAACAACCAATTCACACAAAACACATTTCAAATAATAATATTTCATTTTCTTCATATTTTTTCTCCTTAGAAAAAAAAAAAAATCGTCGAAAACGAAAAATCAAGTTACACGCACAACACACTCAACACGCTTACGTTATATACGTGAAAATATAATAACGGTAAACAAAAATTCACGCGTAAGTTTAATGCTCGTTGAAGAAAGAATAAACGTTTAATAAATATTATTTAACGTCGTGGATTATGTTGAACGAATTATTTCTAACGCGAATGAACCAATGAACGAACGAACGAACGAACGAACGAACACAGATGACGCGCACACATAAAGAGATTGATATTTTCTAGAATAACATATATATTATACATAGAAAAAGGAGGGGGAGGGGGGGGGGGATTTCATACTTGGCGTATTATTATATACATCATGCCGGAAGAAAACAAAACGAAATAAGAAATTCGTTTAGTAAACAAATCATTTCGCGAGAGAAGAAGAACGTGATGGTATTTATCAAACATTTTACTACATCGACAGTTATTTACTCCCCTCCCCTCCTCTTTTGGCTTTCTCAAACTATCTGTCTAGGCTCTTTTTAACGCGTGGTCTTGAAATCCTTGACTTTTACTAGCAATCAATATTCGTTTCGTAATTATTAGAATATATATACACACACAGCGTAGAACACACGTGTAAGCAGAGAATTAACTTCGAATTTATAATCCGTTAACGTTTACAAATAGAGAGAGAGAAAAAAAAAAGGAAGTAAGAGAGAGAGAGAGAAAGAGATAACATATAACTATTTCGGGTTCGACAAGAAACAACAGCGTGGAAACACAACAACGGCGTGGAAACATCGCGTTCTCGCGGAAATAGAGATTTCTCTTTGGGTCTTACTGTCGGATTTGTCGGTTAAGCTACCTCGGCTCGTGACGTTAGAACAAGCTCACCCTCGGCAGATCGTACTACCACCGCCCCCTTAGGAGCCACCCTTCGAAGGCAACTACCCCTCTTTTCCTTGCACAGATCGTTCTACTACTACTACTACTACTACTCACACATCCTCTTACTTTTGGATCAACGAGCG
The DNA here is from genome assembly GCF_001313835.1 of Polistes canadensis. Taxonomy (NCBI): domain Eukaryota; kingdom Metazoa; phylum Arthropoda; class Insecta; order Hymenoptera; family Vespidae; genus Polistes; species Polistes canadensis. The sequence goes on from NW_014569721.1 coordinate 184,407, forward strand.
AGGCACGTGACACTAATCTAAGTTTCAAACTTGCCCTTCATCCTTCTCTTCTCTTCTCTTCCCTTCTCCTATATATATATATAGATCACTATTCTCATATATATATATTTATAAGTGTATAAATATACACATACATGCATATATATATATATAAGAAAGGTATACATATAAATAGGAATATGTGTTGTGTTTTGATATATATATGGGAAAGGTATATATGAATGTGTATGTGTGTGTGTGTATGTGTGTAATTCCTCTCCCTCTTTCTATTTCTGTAGTTCCTTCAACGGCGACCTTCAAATACCTATGTACTTACTACGAAATAGCGAGAGGAGCTTTCGACAGCGTTCGATTAATCCACCCTTAAGCGATAACACCAACGGAAGCTCGATTATCCTAGCGCGGATTAGGCGAACCTTACTCGATTAGCTGCCGATCGACGTTACTAAGAGTTCTGATTTCTCTCACGTTTTATACTTACACATATATATATATATAAGGTGTTCGATATTTGAAGGATTTATAGTATTCACCTTAGACGAGTAAAAAATGTTTAATTAACTTGGTTAATAAAATCAATCCCTCTTTAGACGTAATTACATTTTTATTTTTTTTTTTTAATTATTTATAATATCGAAAAAACGAGTATTTTTTCTAAAATATCTCTTTCTCTCTCTCAAAAAAAAAAAAAGAAAAAAATAGTAATAATTATATGATAAAATAAATAAAGAAAATCGAAACGTGTAGTATACGATGAATCTTTACTGAATGGTCTATGAAGCAACCCTAGAACAACCTACCATTACCAACACCACCACTACTACCATCTCCCCCTTGCCCTAACAATAATCCTCTTTTATTTTCCTTTTCTATCTATATATTTATTTCTACCCATCTTTATCTAACATCTCACTTTCCCACTTTCTCTTAACCAGTGTCAGATATTTTATTCAGCGGCACTCTGCTTCTTCGCTTTCCTCTCTCGCGGCGTTTGATATTGCAGTCTCATTGCATAAAACCCAGAGGTTTGCATAAAACACAGAGAAGAAGAAGCCCTACCCTCCCCCACCCCTCCACTTTCCTCCCCACCCCTTCCCTTTCCTTCTCATCTCTTCAAGCTTGCTAGAATGAAGTGTAGGAAGAAAAAGAAGAAGAGGAAGTGAAGGAGGAACACAGGATAAAACACGTGGAGGAGACGGGGGGTTGAGAAGGGGAAGAATGAGGGTGAGAAGTAGGATCGACGGCTCGGAAAGACTAGCAAAAAAAAAAAAAAAGAATCTTCCCGTCGCTCGATGGGCAGCAAAGCACAATCTTTCGGTGAGAACAAAAATGAGATTCAAAAAGCGAATGTGCATCGTCGAGGATGAAGAAGATGAGAATGAAAAAGAAAAAAAAGGAAAGGAAAGGAAAGAGAAAAAAAGAAAATTAAGGGCTCGAAAAAAAGGGATAGGGTGTGCTTCTGTTAGCTTGTACTTGGTTGGTACCTGGCTGGCTGGTTAGCTAGAGTGAAGAGATGATCCTATTAAATATACATATTTAAGTGTAAGCTTTTGCAACAAAAATATGCGCTAGTTATATTTATATATATATATATATATGTATACACAGGTATGTGTATATAAAACACGTGGTATATTTAAAGAGTGTATACGTATGTATGGTCGGGGATGAATTATCTGATAAATATTAAAACTTCAATTAAGGCAAATTTATACAAGAAATGTATATACGTATGTGGTATGTGTATTATCATATATATATATATATATATATACTTTTGAACAGGTAATTATAACAGTTGACATAGCATATATATAAATTAAAAATAAAAATAAAAATTGAAAAATATTGTATAATATTCGACGATGATTTATTTGATATCGCATATATATATAGTAATAATAACAATTATTTATATATTGCCTATATAATATATCTACATTTTTATATAATTATTTTAATGTTCCGAAAAAAACTTATGGAACAATTTATTATATAATCGAATATACGAGAGTCTCTGTAGAGATATATTATGAATTTAAAAAAAGAAAAAAAAAAAAAAAGATCTCTCTCTGTCTCTCTCTCTTAATCGTACTAAAATTTCTCACGTCTCTATTTTATCGAAGAACACACGGACGATTAAGAACGTGATCGAACGTGGCCCGATTTCGGTCGACGTGTAACGACCCCGTTGACTACGATTGCAACTACGATGCACCCCACCCACCACCACCTCGGAGGAGAGATCGACAAGCTGCGAATGGTCGTCAGTGATATCGTAAATAGTAGTAGTGGTAGTAGCAGTAGCAGTAGTAGTAGTAGTAGTAGTAGTAGTAGAAGTGGGTGTTGATAGTGGTAGTGTTAGTGGTACTATTGGTGCTGGTTGGTTCCTCGTCATCCAGGATGAGAACGGATAATCGTGACGAATCCTCTGTCACCGACGGCACCACTTCTGACAGTTCTGACTTTCCAATTAGCAAATGACGTCGATTCGAACGTTGAAATATAAACGCTTTCTCTCTCTCTCTCTCTCCCTCTCTCTCTCTCTATATATATATATATATCTTTATCTTACTAGAGAAGTCATATATGTAGTACAAGTATCTATCTATTATGGGAATATAAGAACAAAAAATAAGGAAAATTATAAATAATATTATACTGGTAAATATATTTATATAAAATAATATATAATATATAAATTTTTCTTCTGATAATGAAATTCATCTTCCATTACTTATTTATTATACACATTACACACATATATATATATGTATAAGTAAAGTGCAGTTGAAAAGATAATTATACACGTTACTCGACGTTAATACGGCCGGATAAAGGTGCCAGCCAACCAGCCAGCCAACCAGGTCGCGTTGTCCTGCTAGCAAATTCTCTCTCTTTTTCCTCTCTGTACCCAAATACACCTTTGTGTCAAACTCCTCCACCTCCGAAGGTCCCTTTTCTCTTCTATTACTCGCTTCATAACCACCAACCCGTGACTATTCCACCACCACCACCACCACCACTATGTCTCCTACGTCCGTACGTTCTGCGTTTGATTAATTTTCTATCCACCCTTCGGACTAATTTGTCGACAATTAACTTCCTACTAAAAGAGAGTAAGTGCGAAAGAGAGAAGGAGAGAGAGAGAGAGAGAGAGAGAGAGAGAGAGAGAGAGAGAGAGAGAGAAAAACGAGCTTGCTAATCGAGCTAGACGTGCCAATGAAAACAGTAAAGGTCTTCCCCAGTTGCTTTTGCTTAGTTCAAGAGAAAGGAGGAGTCCCTTTTCAAACGTTCGACGTTATTTATTATTCACTATACCTATTGTTTTAACCCGAGATAGATACGTCCAACTACTACTATTACCTGAGTATCTCTCACCACCCAAACCCTTATTGTAACATTCATACGTATCTTTTCGCAAAACCCTTAATACAATTTTCTACTTTCTTTTCTTTTTAATTTTTTTTTTCTTTTCTTTTCTTTTTTCTTTTCTCCCCTTCTCGATACTTCGAATTCCATAAAAATAAATTATATATATTGTTAATACCAAAAAAAAAAAAAAGGAAAATGAAGCAATTTACGTGTTTATTTCATTACATAATTCATGATTGAGAATTCTAAAGCATGGTTTTATAATACAAAAAAAAATTAGAGGGGATTTTTATGATTGGGGAAGAGGGTGGATGAATGACTGAGGGACTATTCTTCGTGGGGGGAAGGGGGGGGGAAATTAAATAGAATAAGTTGAGAATAACTGATCCAAAGAAATAAATTACAACAAATCAAAAAAAAAAAAAAAAAAGAAGAAAAAATGAGACGCGTATAAAAAGTTCGTTTGATCGATCGATACAAATATAAATAAATCCAAACGATAAATAAATCAATCAGTCAATCAGTCAATCAATCAATAAATAAATAAATAAAGGACTTTTAAGAAAGAACGATACTCAGATGAAATTTAATATCGGCTCGTCAAGAGGAGGAAAAAGTGAAGGAAAAGAAGAAGGAGGAGAGAAAGAGAGAGAGAGAGAAGAAGGGGACATTTTTATCAAGCACAAGCTTAATTGCTCCTGTAAAGTCTTCCGTAAAACTTTAGCATCTTCCAGAAAAGAACCGAAGAGGAACAAAAAAAATAAGAAAAAAAAAGAAAGAAAGAAATATAAAATTGTGATACAATGTGCCCGTATCTTTAAATAATAATTGTTTTTAAATAATAAAAAAAACAAACTATATTATATATACAGCATATATCAAATTGGGAAAAGTTTTCTCGTTATATTACCGATAAATGATTACTTTAGCATAGCATATATAATTGCATAATAAATTATGTTAAATAAATAAATACGATATACTTGAAGATATCGTTTATGGGGGGGGGGCACACTTATTATAATTGCTTAAATAATAATAATTTTCTATTAAATCGACCAATTTTTTTTGTTCTCCACTTATTATTCTGGCAATCAGAAAAACATCCTTCTTTCTTCAGTATCCCATTTATTATAATTTTCTATAATAAAAGAAAAAAAAAACTCATACCCCACCCTTAACCCTTCTAATACCTTATTCTTTTCTTATCTTCTATTATCCATTTACCATCTCTCTCTCTCTCTCTCTCTCTCTCTCTCTCTCTCTCTCTCTCTCTCTCTCTCTTTCTCACCGAATACATTTTTGTCTAATCAAAATTTAACTATACTTATATAAGATTACTTCTAGTATTATATACACAATTATATACAACAACAACAGCAGCATATTTTCTCGTTCGATAGTTGAAGCCTACTACTCTTACTTGGCCTTCCCCCTTTCCCCCCTGCCCACCCACCCTCCCACTCCTATACTCTATCTCTCTATATATATTCTCTCTATTCCCTCTTTCGAGAGGATACAGCCTCAAAACATAATTAAAATTTTCTAATTAAGAATTTCGATAAGGAAGCGAATTGATCCTATAAGAGTAAGAGAGCAAGAACTATAACTAAAACCATTTACTTTATAATATACATCTATCTATCTCTCTCTTTCTCTTTGGCTGTCTTTCAACCATTCTCGGCTTCCCACTCAACCCTTATTATCATCCTTTCAAGTCTCCATCCCCTTCTCCTCCTCTTTAATATCGAGACTAACGTATACATACATATATATATA
>NW_014569721.1:189645-194526 GCF_001313835.1 Polistes canadensis
ATGTGTATATATGTGCATTTACTTTGTTCGTGTTCATCGTGTTAACTAAATCATGCCTCTGGGCCTTTGCCTTACTCTTATAAAGGATTCATCTTTTTATAAGAACATGCATTTGTACACATACATAAATACACACACACACACATACGTGTTATATCTTCTTCTTTTATTATTATTATTTTTATTATTATTATTATTATAAGTATGATATGATGAATATACTTCTTTTCTCTTTTTAAAGAACAAAAAAGGTAAAATATTCCAAGGAACCCTGGTTTTGGTTGTCAATGATTTTTATTAACGATTTGTATAGTTTGATGATTAGGAATATTATTAGAATGATATATATATATATAAAATATAGTACACGTTTCGTATACTCTACTTTTTCTTTTATTGTTTAACATAATTTATGTATATTTAAAAAAAAAGAAAAGAAAAGAAAAATACTTGCTATAAGAAAAACAAAAAAAAATGTTACAAAATTTTTCAACGAGTTTAGCGAATTATTTCTAATGACAAATAATTGGCTTTGAAATAATAGTTTTTAATCATTAAAATTGGTAGATTATTTTAGACGATTAGAATGTTTAAGGAATAAGAAGATAAAGTAGTGGTGGTGGTGGGGGGCGGGGGAAGAGGAAAGGGAATGAATACGTTAGGTTGAAATGTCCTTCATTCGATTAAATATAATTCGATTCGATTGGACTTACGAATTTCATGAAGATTTCAGTTTCTATCTATCTATCTATCTATCTATCCATCTATCTATCTATCTAACTAGCTATCTATCGTCGTTCAACGATCCCGTTGACTGAAACGAAGACCTAATCGGAATAACCGAGATTCCTGACTAGCAGAACCTCGGCCTCTGGAGTACCCAATAATTCCAGGTAAACCTTGTTCCCTTTGCTAACTAAGTACTGCAATCCCTGTTCTATTCTCATTTCGAAACTTAATCGTTTGATTTAACTTGAATATCGTTTCAATATTACTCGCGTATAATAATTTATCTAGTTTTTTTATTTATTCTTTTATTTTTTTTTTTTTTAAATACACATTTATAATATCAAAGAGAATTTAAGGAAATCAAAAATACATATATTTAATAGACACACAATATTGATGTTACACACACACACACACACAAATATATATATATATATATATATGCAGAAATACTTCATCGAAGTATCGAAGTATGTATGTATATATCGTAGCACTATCATCGTATGATTGTAGACTCAGAGATAAAACATCAGAACTATATTTGTTATCATTTCCTGGAAAATTACTCGATACTTGGTGTATATACAATGTTTGTTTACGTTACAGAATGTTACCAGACTCAATAAATTTATCGAGCTTTTGATAACCGTCTCCTACCACTCTCAGAAGCACCCCCAACAAATTCATTCGAAAACTTCGAATAAAAAATTAATATGGAGAATTTTATCGAAAATAAATACGGAAACGACATAAATGAAATATGCAATATATTGCATTACACGTGTACTTACTACTACTACTATTTACTTAAAAAAAAAAAACACAACAACACGAAACATGTAATATACGTATAGAAAAAAAATACGCGAAATAAATAATAAATATCCATAAAAAGATAAATTGTCTCGACAAATACAACGAACTTTCGTAATTCGCATAAATACAATTTTCGTCGTTCCTCTATTATCATATAGATTACTATTACAATTATTATTATTATTATATAAATATATTTATATTTTAAATAAAAGCACACAAAATAATATTATCAAGATCGTTTATATAGACGAGATAAAAAAAATCTAAAAAATATACAAAAAAAAAACAAAAAAAAAGAAAAATGTATTAATCACAGTGATATAATAATAATAATATTATAATGATAAAAATTTCGAAAGAACAACAAAATGTCAAGGATATTGACGAGAATGAAGAAAAACGTGATCTTGAAAACGCATTAACAAGGGAAAACGTTGAAACAAACAACCGTGAGTGTCGCGTAACATTTCTGATTTAAAAGAGTGAAAGGGAGGGAATGGGAGTGCAAGTGAATGAGTGGGAGGAGGTGGTGATGGTGGTGGTGGTGGGTGACTTGCCGTGAGCGAATGAACGAACGAACGAACGATTTGCCATACACGAATAGCTCACGCTCGTTGAATTCTTGTTTTTAACCAACCTACCCCATCCCCTTCTCTACCACCCACCCCCCCTCGCCTCCTCCTCTCACACACAACGGAAAATTCATGCCCGACGCTAATTGAAAGTCAATTGAATGTCATGAATGTTCGGTGAGCAAAATTCACCCCCTTCCTTTCTTTCTTTCTTTCTTTCTCTGTCTGCCTATTTTGTATTTTATTTTATTTTTTTCTTTTGGGTGTACTTCTAAATACTTTTAAACGATTCTCTTATTATTATAACAAGCGTGAATCAACTATTCTTTCGGTGGTTTATATAATAATTTTGTTTTTGTTTCAATCGAGAGATACAAATATAATAACAGATTAAATACATATGATATGTTTGAAAATTGCAAAGATTGTATATATATATATAGTAACGTACACAGCTTTTAATGAACAAAATAAATAAATCAATAAAGGGTCTCTGGTCGAAAAATTCGTAAGTAATTTAAACCAAAAAAAAAAAGAAAAAAAAAAAAAAARAAATTAATTATTCGTTTCCAAAATATTTCTGGAATAAGTTCCAACAAAAAATATCAAATATACATGTTTCCATACGCGTACACGTATACATATATGTATAAATATGTACGTGTACATGACGTACGTGTGTTTAAGTTAAATGTATACGTGTATATATATATATATACATGAAATTGTATACGTGTATATATATATATATGAAATTGTATACGTGTATATATATATATGAAATTAGTAATCTCTTTATAGAATAACGATCAATCGAATTTCAAATGTATCGACAGAGAGATGACATCTATGTGAAATATTTTAACGACCAGTCTTGATTTCCAACAGAAATGGTGATACAGTTTGATCTTGGGGAAGCTTAGAAACTTCGTTTAGGAAACCGTCTTTCTCCTCCTCCTCCTCCTCCTCCTTCTCTTCCTCCTCTTCTTCTTCCTTCTCCTTCTCCTTCTCCTTTTCCTCCTCCTTCGAGGACCCACCATCGCTAGTTCGTCGTGTCCTCGATAACTAATTAGTTATTACTAATTGCCTCGAGTAGTTTGGTAGTTTCGATTTACCCTGACGCCCGTTACTCGTCACTAGAACGTTTCGAATATGAGGAAGAGAGGAGGAAGAGGAAGAGGAGAAGAAGATGGAGGTGAAGGTGGGGGGATGCGTAAGATTTGCTCTTAACCTCCTATCTTGCTTTACCTTACTTGCAAACCAATTCACGTGTCTTCGATCTATCGATAATGTCAATTTCAAACTTCTCGAATAATCCCCGTTTGTTTGCTTCTTTTTTCTTTTCTTTTGTTTTTTTTTTTTACGTCAATAAATTAATAATATTAATATTATAAAATATGAGCATATATATAGAGAGAGAGAGAGAGATATAAGATTTTAATATGAAACAATTGGTCAAAAAATAAAATCTAGACAAAATTTTTTTCTATACCAACACGAATTAAAAAAAAAAAAACTTAAAGGAAATAATAAAGAAATTACATAACAACGAAAAAAAAAAGGAAAATTGGCCAATGAGTCTTTGTAACTTTCATCACATATTTAAAATAAAATAAAATTAATATCGAAAAATAATAAAAGAGAAGAAGAAGAAGAAAAAAAAGAAACGTGTTCGATCACGGTCACGTCAGAAAAAGTTGTATTTCGTGTTTCATTTCGAATGATTCGTCCTTTTTCCTTCTCTACTCTCCCTCTGCCATCCCCCTAACCCCTTTAACTTCCACCTTTCCTCTTGCTAACGACGTTCCAACGTCGAGTTTTGTAGCGAACGAGAGGAAGTTTTTGACATTTCTGGATAATGCGAATCCACGGAGATAACAAGTCATTTTCTACGGTGTTTCTATTTTCCCATCCCCCCTTCCATCCCTTTTTCGTGCTCATCCTCTGTCTCTGTCTGTCTTTATTTCCCATCCCTTCTATTTTCTTTCTTATTTTGCTTTCTATTTCGTTGAAACGAAACGCCAACGACGTCTTTGCTTGCTGTTAGAAATGATATCACGAACTAACGCGCATTTGTTCAATGCTCAAGAAGATTCTTTTTTTTTTTTTGCTTTAACTATATATCCAAACGAAGGACAACACAAAGGGAATAACTGATCTCAACTTTTATTTATCTGAATACGCTAATGATTATAAAAAAAAGAAAATGAGAGAAAAAAAAATAGAAATGATATATAAGCTCTGGTCTCGTTATAGTTTGGAAAATAATGAAACAAACGTTTCGACAAATATTTATTTATTATTTAATATATGTATTTTTTCTTTTTCTATATGAAACTTAAATGATATTTATTAATATTCAATACGAGAAAACACGTTTTGATAGTTTATTAAAGTCTGTTTTAATATTGAATTAAATCGTAATCGAATGAATGTTTCAAATCTTTTTAAACAATTAATCATTTTTTTTTTTACCAACGTTTATTTATATCATATAATTTAATTATAAACAACATAGCGTAAATCAATTATGTGTAAAACTAAATATAACATTTTATCTTTCAATTATATTATTACACTGTATTTTTATTTAATTTAATTACAATTGTACAATTTTTGAAAGAGTAACAAACCTCTTCTATCTATTTCACTATCAAAATGATAACAAAGGAAAAAAATAAGAAAAATATTRTAGAAGAAGTGGTCAAATCTGAAATTTCAACCCTTAACCCCTCCATCCTTTCCTTTCCCAAAATAGGTC
>NW_014569721.1:195739-196556 GCF_001313835.1 Polistes canadensis
TCCTTTCCTTTCCTTTCCTTTCCCAAAATAGGTCAAAAGTAAATATAACATTATCCTGCAATTACATTAACATTTAATTTAATTAAATTTCAATTTGGCATCATCCCTAGGACGAGTATTATATCTTCCTCTCCCTCCCGCCCTCTCACTCTCTCCATCTCTCTTTCAGTGAGCAACGGATTAATGGCACGATGTCTCCCTAGTCGAAAAGGGGATGAGCAAAGGTGGGAGGGGACAGGGGGAGGATCGATGAACGTTGCCGAGGCAATCAACCGACAGCTCGTTATTATCGCTAATTCTCTTTGAACACAAACGGCTGAGCGGACAATTCCTGAGTGCCATCGGCGAATACTAGTAAGAGGAAGGGGTTAAGGGTGGAGGGGGGAGAAAGAGAAGGAGGAGGAAGAGAGTGAGGAAAAAGAGGAAGAGGTGGAAATTCGCGAGCGTACGTATCGTTCACGTTTTAGTGTACGAAATGATAGAAGGAAAAAGAGGAAAATTGGGGGAAGGGGGAAAGGGGGTAAAGGGGGAGAGGAAGGGGGTGTATTCGATGAGAAGACCGATCACCGAATACTGGAAACTCTATTAATCGGCTAATTAGCTATTACAGAAACACTGTCAATAACATTGTTTCAATTCTCTTTGATTTATGCATCTGACACGCACACGCACACGCACACGCACACGCACACGCACACGCACACGGACACGCACACGTTCCATTTCTTTCTCTCTCTCTTATCTTTTTTTCTTTTCTCTTTGATAAATATTTAATAAATTATATTATATTCGATGATTTGTGTAATAAAATACGATT
>NW_014569721.1:197691-203019 GCF_001313835.1 Polistes canadensis
AATTACAAAAAAAATTATTAAAAAAGTAAGTATATATCCTCTCTAGGCATATAATATTAAAATATAAATTAATATTATTGGAAAATAAAATAATTGTTATACGATAATCGCAAATATTTTAATAAAATGTCACATTATTCGATGAATGTATTATTATCAATTAATAATTACGAGATTAGAGTCTCTAAATCATATCTAACGTATCTACTTACAATTGGAAAGAAATTTTGTTGTAAAAATATCGCATTATACTAATCCATAAATTAATTTCACTTCGTAATTCAAATAAGTAACAATAAAATATTAAATTACTTTCGAACGTTACGTAAAACCAATCATTAATTTATACTTAAAACGTTAATATATATATATATATATATATATATTGTAATAAAAATTGTGTACCTAAGAGAGTTTAAATAGAAAACGTTTTCTACGTATATAAGAAAAGAAAAGAATAGAAAATAAAAAGAAAGAAAATAAAAGAGAAAAAAAAGAAATGAAAAGAAAGTCTTGAAATACCCTGGAGAAACGACGATGGCCATTGGATGGGCAAGCGAGGACAACGTCGTCGTCCTAGCTGAATTAAATCCAGATCGGGATTTTTCTACGATATTCCTTACGTTTCTTCGTTTCATCTACGCGTTCGGTATATCCCTAGGGATTCGGTGAACAAGGAAATATCGACAGGAAACTCGTTCGATCGATCGATCGACAGATATCCGATTTTCTATCTTTTTCTTATCCACACATATACAATAATATTTAACCATCTCTTATTCTATAGCATTGACAATTCTATGTGTGTGTGTGTATGTGTACATATATATATGCGAGTACTTAACTTGTCTATCTTCATTCCTATCATCATTTCGTTTTTTAATCATTTTCTTTTTTTTTATTTTCATATATTCTATTAAGCTTTTATCGAATGGTTTCAAATTGTTTCGTGTTAGATATTTCATTTCCATTTTTATGGTAATTACCATAAAGCAACGCGCGTTTATCCATGACAAAACCGAACCGTAAGTAATACATTTTATGTATGATATAAAAATAAATTAAAATCGCACAAGGCCAATGATATTTTTTGAATTTGTATATAAAGAAGAAATGAAATATTTTTTTCTCTGATAGTACATTTTTTTTTTTTTTTGCGAAAAGTTATTTGAGACACGTAACAACATGTTGGAGAATTGAAAAAGTCATTAGTAAAAAATAAAAGGAAAATCAAATCAAATAAAGCGACTTTCGCATAGACTTTTCGACGTGTTATGATATTTTTCATTGAAACCAAAATATCCGAATAAAAAAAATTGAAACTAAAATAATAATAATAATAATAATAATAATAATAAAGAATTAAGGATAGAATAAAAATAAAATAAAATAAAATATATATATATATATATATAGATCGATAATAAAAATCGTAAATATAACCAATAACTATAACAATGGTATTTTCGTTATGGTTCTAGCTCGAGGGAAAAAAATCCGATATGCGAAACGAGCTGTAACCTATGAAAAGAGAAAAAGAGAAAGAGAGAAAGTATGATTCAAGCTTAACGACGCGTGAAAAATCCTTGAAAATCCTCGTTACTCTCTCTCTCTCTCTCTCTCTCTCTCTCTCTCCTGCTAGACTTTAACAGCCAAAACGAAACTTTAGTCGAAAACTTAGTTGACATCTGGGACGTAATAGTTCCCAGCAGTGTAACACACCAACGTAGTATAACCTCAACACGAATCCTTCTACTCGAAATATAGAAAATCTTTCCTTATGCATATATATATATATATATATATATATACACACACATATGTTCATATACATATATATGTTTGTAGGTATGTACGTTTGTAGGGGGTATGTTTGCAGGTGTATATATTTGTACGTTTATATGTTTGTAAGGGGTGGGGGGGTGTATGTTTGTAAGTGTAGATGTGTGTGTGTGTGTGTGTGTTTGAACCACCGGCCATTAGTTATAAAATTTCGCATAATCCCTGGCCCCTACGAATTACGAGCTTGTACTCATTCCTTGCTCGATTAAAGGAAGCTGTTGCGTGACGGGAAGGGATTAAGTGGCAAGCAAGGACTTTAAATACTTTGGGAACTCGGCAACTTACGAAAATAATCCTCTGACTGCTGGGAGAACCTCGTTTCTCTCTCTCTCACTCTCTCTCTTTCTCTCTCAAACCGACAAACTTTAATCGTATAGACTCAGTCTGTCTCTCTCTTTCTTTCTTTCTTTATTTATTTCTTTCTCTATCTCTCTTTTCTCTTCATCTTTACCATACATACGTTAGTTCGTATACGTGTTTCTCTTATTCTTTCTATATATATATATATATATATATATATTGTATGTGTTTCTGTATTTTTGTTTAAGCATACAAGAAAGAAATGTTAGTATCTTCGTTATTAATTAAATTCATTGAAATATTTTCTACCCTTATTTTACGCGAATGAATAATAAAAACGTATATTTAACTTTAACACTAATTATTATTAATAATAATAATTATATTAACGATACACGCGCAATAGAATAAAAAAAAACAAAAAACGTAAGATATATTATATCGAATATCATTGTTAACAACAATAACAACAAATTGTACTCCCTCATTATTATTATATAAATCAAAAGATAATTTTATTATTCAATCACGCGAGAGACAAACCAACAAATGTTTTTTTTTTTCCAATATATTATATCGTTGAATAATAATTACGTATGAAAAATATTTCGTTTGGAAATCGATAACAAAAATTGATGGGGGTGGGGGAGGGAGGAGGAAAAGAAAAAAAAACAATTCGCGAAAGAAATAACGTGGATTAGGGTAGAAGAGCATTTCATTATCTCGTTACTCCCTCGTTTCCAGACTGATCATAATATTACATAATATCCTGTTACATATATACACCAATATCATACGATCGTTGGATACAAACGTGTACACGCAACAAGAGAAACAAAGAGAGAAAGAGGGAGAATAAATGAATGAATGAATGAGTGAATGAGTGAGATAGATAGATAGAAAGAGATGGGAAGGGTGGGAAAGGGGTAGGAAAGGGGTAGGAAAGGGGGGGTTGAAAGCACGGTGGATTTTAGTACGCAGTTGTCGGAAGTTCAAAACGAGGATAATCTGCACACGCTCCGGGAAGCCTTATCGAACGTGTATTTCAAATTTAGCGGGAATCCGCGTCCGCGTTGATTCTTGTTATACGAGGTCCGTGTTTCCATCGGAAATGACTGCAAACATAAGCTCGAACGAAAAGCAAGCGGCTTGTTAACAAACCATCGCAACGTTCGATCTCTCGCTATGCATCCTCTTCCTTGTCCAATTTGTATGTGTATATATATATATATAATGTTGTATTATCATGCTAGGATTTATAAAACAAAAAGAATAAATCAGTGAAAGAAGGAAAACAAAAGAAATAGAGAGAGAGAGAGAGAGAGAGAGAGAAATAATGAATATTATTTAAAGTAAAAAAATAAAATAAGAGAAAGATTGAGATATAACAAGGAAGAAAAGTATGATAGTTGGAAGAGAATCAAGAGATTGGCAAAACAAAGATTCGAAAAGAAAAAGGTGAAATAACGAACGAACAAATCAGCAAGAGAAAAAAAAAAATATATAAAAAAAGTACGAACGAGTTACTGAGACTACGGATCAAATTCAACATCTAGAAGGAAATAGATTACAAAAGGACGTAAAACAATGAAAGAAGTTAATAAGGAAGAGAGAGAGAGAGAGAGATCATCGTATTATAATTCGCTAAATATAACAATTCTTAAACATTTATCATTCTATAATAATAATAATAAAAAAAAAGAATGAAAAAATAAATTTATTCTAATTAAAAAAAACACATTTTGTTTNAAATAAATTTATTCTAATTAAAAAAAACACATTTTGTTTGTTATATATATAATATATTAATTAGTGCATATATATATATATATTTGTCAAAATTGATTTGTAAAACTCATTAATTTTTTAATAACACGATATACATCTACATATATTCTATTATATACATACATACATGCATACATATATGAAGTTATCGTAAATTTCTAATTATAAAATTCTAATTATATATTTCAATATATATATGTAATATATTTAATTAAAATAAAACGTGTGCATTTACTTTTATAAATGATTAGTATAAAAACTGCGTAAAATACTCTATTTAATTACAATAGAATCCAAGCGTGTGTTGTCTTGATCACTGTTCGAACGTTACTGAGTTGTTATAAACAAACGGCCACCTTTCATAGGAGTTACTACTTCAAAGTAACAATAATATAATGCTCTTGGAAAAAGTAAGATGGTTTGTTTACGTTTAGTAAGTTCGTTAGTCGGCCGATGTATTCAGTATTATTAAAGTATGTTCTTCATAAGAGAGTTAGTTTAAAACAAGGTGTCATAGGAGAAAAAATGAATTATTAATATCTCACGTATGTATGTGTGTATGTAAATAGACAGATATTAAATAACATATTTTATCAAGAAAATAAGTATATATGTAACATACGATTATTAATAATATGTTTTATATAGAATTTAAATAATGTCATTTTTAATATTTTAACTATCTATGTGTATACGCTAATTGTTAAAAAAAAAAATGAAACGTTAAATTCGTTAATTCGTCAAAATTATTAAGTAAAATCTAAAATAACTATACTGACCTATTTCAATATAAAATAAAACAGAATTACATACTTCAATTAATGTATATATATATATATATCTAATTTTATAACAGGTGAATAATTGAGATATGAAATTCAAATTTTATTTCAATATAACTTCGTTATTTTCTAAAATTATTAAAATATTAGTGTATAATACAATTTTTTTTTTTTTTTTCCATATTTTTTCTTAGAAACGCATAATAATTTCGTACACAACTAACTTAGGATTTCTACGATTTAATTGAATTATACGATTTAACGCTGACGTACAAATATTAAAATTTATCGTTATTATATATATATATATAGTTATATTATGTAACTTGATCATATTTTGTATTCACTTTGCAATGTGATCGAATGAAAATTAAAAAAGGATATCTTGTTATCATCGATTTACGACTCTTCTGATCATGTTACATTATTCATCCCTACATATATTACACATCGATTAAACCGTACACGATTTTTAATATCCTACTGATCGAAGTGCGGATTCAATTACGTCCATTAATTCGAAATACCAAGCTTATTTACGAGCTTTGCTATAGACCACATATTTTCAATCATGATATATAATAAAATATCGATTCTTTTTGCTATTTTTTTTTTT
>NW_014569721.1:203584-205580 GCF_001313835.1 Polistes canadensis
TATATATATGTATATATATGTATATACTACTACGTGTAAAACATTTTACATAAATATAACGCAAGAAAAATCTTTCATCAATCTAAGCGTCGTTACTTAATTGCTGAACGATCAAACACGTCGCAATAAATAGTTGTAAAACTTTTACAAAGATAGTAGTAAACGAGAAAGAGTGGAAAAAGAAGAAATATAAAAGAAACAAAGAAAGCAACGAAATAAAAATAAAAATAGAAAAAAAAAAAAAAAAAAAAAACAAGAAACATTCACACATTTTGCAATCTCTTTTAATTGTACATAGTAAAACTTCTGGAAGAAGCAACAGGACGAGAACGTTTTGAACGTTGAGTGGAAACGAGACAAGAATCGGAGTAATTACAGGTGGTTTTCTAACGGTGTGTAAGAGGAAAACCGTAGCAGCCTCAGGTGAAAGGAACGATGGAAAACTTCTTTCCCCTTCTTCCCAACATCCACCCCACCCCCACATCCCATAGATCCCACCCACCCACTTACACTACCAGGTTCTATCCTATTTCTATTTCTATCTTTATCTGACTCGAACTCAACCAGGTAGGAGGATAGGTAGGTATACGTGTACCTTTAGGAAAAGCAAGTAAAAGAAAAACGTTTCTTATTTCTGCTGTATATATATATATCAAAAACTTCTCTACGTAAAGTGGAAGTCAATCTGCAAAAGCGCTCTTGCAATCGTTTTAAAAAGCTTCCTCGTCCGAACAAATTAAAAAAGTACTCTTCTACCAAGACCTCCCCTCCCCACCCCACCACCCACTCCTCCTACTCTTACTCCTACTCTTTTTTTCTCTCCTCACTTCTGATAAGGGGGTGGGAGTGAGGGGGGTGGTGATGGTCCTTTTCCTTCTTTCTCAAACTCTTCGTATGCTTCTTTGCATTTCAGTTCGTCAGAAGTAACGCGACCGTTGCAAGTTTAATTCAAAGTAGTGAGAAAAAGATATATACATATATATATATAGTGTAAGAGAGAGAGAGAGAGAGATAGAGAGAGTATTATAATTTAAACGAACGATGAATTAAAAGCCAATCCATTAGTTTTTAAAAATACACTTAACTTTTCTAGACAGATCATATTTTGCTTACGTTTGAAAATGACGACTTGTTTTTATAGAATCGTTTAAAGGACACCTTTTATAATTTTTATTTTATTTTTTTTTGTTTTTTTATTTTCTATTTATGGATCTACATTACTCTCTGTCGTTATTTATTATTAATTAAACCATTAAGGTTTAAGAAACGAGAGAGAGAGATATATAAAGTATATTAATTATTTAAGATAGGATTATTTCTAATTTTTGTTATCATTTCATTTCATTTAAATACGCATAATTTTTATCTTATGATTCTTTTTTTTTTTTTTTTAAGTTTTTTTTTAAAAAGATACTTTTATGTAATTTTTACATTTCTTATGTTATTCTACCTCTCTCTCTCTTTTTTTTTGTGTGTGTTTTTTTTTAATTAAACTATTATAAACACGATGCAGATAATTATCGAGGAATACGAAAGATAAAGTATAACAATTTGTACGGATGATAAATTAAAAACTTAAATCCATTAGTTTGTAAAAATATACATAAATAACTTTCTAACGTCGTCTTTTGCTTATATTTGAAATGACTTGTTTTAAAGTATTTTTTCATTTTTAAAATAAACACACACATACATATATACATATATACATATATATACTTTTCTAGAATCTTTTACTTACTTTCGAAATGAAGACTTATTTAAAAGTAGTTATTTAAAGTACATTATACTTTTTTACTGGAATCTTTTTAAACTTTCCTTTCGAAATTGACAATTTGCATCGAAGAATATTCTCGGACTATTTTAATATTTTCTCTCTCTCTTTCTCTCTTTCTCTTATGTTCTAATTAAATACATACACCATTATAATAATCATGATACCGGTAACGTAAATATAAAATTAAAAACTTTCGTTAAATTAAAAATATAAATATAT
>NW_014569721.1:205595-207361 GCF_001313835.1 Polistes canadensis
ATATGAAACTTAAAATAAAATATAAATCATAATAATTCGCGTCTGAAGAGAAATTTCCTATGGGTATATTTCCCCATGAAATAATTATTTAAAAAATTTTTACCACATTAAGAAGATTCGTACTTACTCACAATGTGTATATGCATAAGTATGTGTTATATATATATATGTATATATGTATGTGTAGTGATCCTATATAGCCATAGCAATACGACGTAGGATAAATTAATGATCTTTGCGTAAGTACCGGAGATAATTTAATGGGTATTAACTAACCCTGCTTTTGCGAAGCCGTTAAAGCTACTCCCACCGTACTCTACTATACCGGTTTATGAACATTATTAATTAATTTGTATTTGTCGCTCTCTCGAAAATACGTGCATACATATATATACTTATATATATATATATAGAAGTATAAGTATTTATATACAAACAACGCATACACACATTCAATGAGATCATTATGAATGAACTGAGATGCTTTGTGAGATGCTAAAATGTCATATGAATCTAAATTAGGATTTTTAAAATACTAATTTATTTTCTTTTTTTCTTTTTTCATTTTCATTTAATTTTTTAAAATAATAATTTTATATGTAAGAGTGAAAAATATGGTAATAAATGGCAAGATAAATAATGAATAATAATAATAATAATAATAAATAAATAATAATAATAATAATAAAAAGAGAAAATATATTATAAAGTGATATGATTATTTATTTGTACGCAGCTGTGAGAGTTGGAAAGTTAGAAAATTTACGAGCATCTACAAATTTCTATACCATAGGTCCTTGGAATATAACCGGATTAATATATAGGGGGTGTCAATAAGGGTATTACACCCCTGCTGCTTTTAAACCGACCTTAATATTAAGGCTTATTGAAGATGGTATATTGAAGTGACCAAAAAAAAAATAACTTTATTCGAAAAGGAAACTAATTTGATATATTGTATTTTCTTTTTGTTTATCGATTTTTTGTATTCATAACGCGTGTTAGAACTTTTACTAATGTTATCTAAAATATTTCGATAAGTTTTATTAGATTAATATAAATAAAAAAATAAAAAAAAATAATGTTTGATTGCACCGATTTTATTCCATATCTTGGATCTACTCAAAGTTATTAATTTTTAAAAATAAATATAATAATGAGAATAATATCATTTTGTTCATTAATATCACACACACACATACACAGAGACACAGATAAGATAAATACAAAAAGTATATATTTAATTAAACTGTTCGTATATAGCAAAGAACACACGTGTCTTATTTTAACCATGTTTCATAATTAATAATCACTATTGCGTTGCCATAATTTACGATAATTTATCTTCATAGAAATTGTATAAAATAATCGCCCTCGTTTAGTATATCTAAACAGTATTCCGTGTCTTGCGTTCTATTTCTTGTCACAGTTGGTGTCACACATTTAGTTAATTAAATTTAGTCATTTCAATTTAATCAGTTCAGTTTAAATGCTCAGTAATACTTAAACTAAAAGTACTGCAATTATTATTTTTTCTATCTATAACGTAGTATACTTATAATGAAATTTTTATTACTGTGATTATTATTATTCGACACGCATTGCAAACATAGAAAAATTTCGAGCACGTATCCGAAGAGATTCTTGTCAACACAGATTTTTCTCTACGCATATTGGGAATTTTTCACAAAAAAAAAACAAAAAAATATTGTAAAATTCGATAATATTTATAACGTTTGCGAATTTAAATAAAAAAAAAAAAAAAA
>NW_014569721.1:209134-214436 GCF_001313835.1 Polistes canadensis
AATAACAATACATATATATATATATATATATATATATGTATTGTTATTTTGGAACACATAATAATCGATGAAACAATAATCTTCATTATTAATGGTGATAGCTATTATTATAATAATGACTAAATTAATCGGTTTTCAATCTTCCCTTAATTCGATGAAGACGCTCGATTAAACAAGGATGGACAGAGACGAGACAGGTGGAAAAGGTAGGAGGAGGAGAAGAAGGAGGAGGAGGAGGAGGAGAAGGGGGTGGGACGAATACTGTTAAACGAAATTGCGTCGTTCCCGTAGGGGACCAAAAGGGATGCTCATGTTTTAGCAGTAGTATTGGTAGTAGTTTAGTATAACTGTGTATATTAGTTTTGTAATGGTAATAGTGTAGTAGCACCTAGTGAAAATAATAACAACAGTAATGATGTAACACTGTAATAACAGTAGTAGTTGTAGTAGTAATAATAGGATTAATAGTATGAATAGTAGGTTATAATAATAATAATAGTAGTAATATAGTTTTAACAATAACAATAGTATTGTAATAGTTAGATAATAGTAGTAATTGTTTAATATTAACAGTTACAATGTTAATAAATTAATAGTAATAGTAATATTACCACCATAAATAATAATAATAATAATAATAATAATAAGTAATAGTATTAGTAGTAGTAATAGTATTAGTAACGTGTAATGATAAATGCTGATAATTATGTGACAAAGGATTAAGTAAAAAAATAATTGGAAAAATAAATTTCAATGATTATTTATTTAATATTAATATTACTAATATATTATTAAATAAATCTCTTATGTGAAAATAATTTGGATAATTTTTTTCGATTTAAATTACCGTTAAAGTAATTAGTAATTATAATTAAAATAATGGCAACACAAAATAGTAAACAATAGCAACGTAGCAACTATAACAGTTAGTAATGGTAATAGAACAATATACCATTGAAATAGTGAATAGTATTGGGTAATAGGAAAAAAGTGTGCAGTTTGTAGCGATGCGGGTGGGGGGGTGGGGAAGGGGATTGGCTGTGTCGTGTTGCTGGCTGCCTGGAAATTTTCCCCACCTGTTGCCAAACAATTCCCATGGAAACGAAGTTATGGCTACGAGCTGCTCCCGTCGGATAAACACGCGCGTATACGTGGCTGCATCCACATTCACCACCATCACCACCATCACAACCACTACCCCTTCTTTACTCACCCCTTTCCATCGAAAAAACCACCCCCTCTCGAGAGAACGTTCCAAAGGCGTCGCCAAAAAAATTTCATTCTCTTCTTTCTTTTTTTTTCTTTATTTTTATTAATTTTTATTTATTAATTAAGTATTATACGGGGGGGAGGGGGGATTACTCATACCTGAATTATGTCATAAAAAGATTTTGTTCTTTTTTTCATTTTCTTCGCTGTACAAAAGAAAGAAAAAAAATAGTTTACCTACAACTAGAAACCATTTGATAATATATTTAACTATGAAGTTGCATACGAGAATGCATCTTCAAATATTTTTGCCTTTTTTAATTCATTTTATTTATTCGTTAATTTTCTTTTTTTTTCTTTTCTTTTCAATGAGTCATTACGCATCCCCGATTATTTATTATTATCTCATTCGTATAACCAATAATTGAAATTCTTCATAAAAATGATTAAAAACATTAATTGAAAATATCGAATAAATCTCTAATATATCTTGAAAAAGAAAAAAAAAAAAAAGAAAAAATCCATTCGTTCATCCCTAATTTGTATTATATCGCGGTTTGATATTCTCTCGTTGTGGTTTCCCGTTTGTATAAAAATTATTATTATTATTATTAAACCAGAGGAAAGAGAAGAAAAAAAATAAAATAAAATTCAACCAATAAAAGTAAACCGAATTAACAATCGTGTTCGGGAATAACAACGCGTGCCGAATGATAATCAATTAATTATTATCAACGTTCAATAAGTTTTTTCTTTTTTCTTTTTTGTTTTTCATCCTCTTCATCTTTCTCTACCTTTTTTTTCTTTCCACCGTATTTATTTTATTCACAATCAAATGGAAAAATTATTATATTATTATTGCTTGATTAATTCTTAAAAAGGCAAAAAAAATATTGTTAAGTGTTAACCGTATAATAAAACAACGTATATATTCACCCCACCCCATTAAACCCCTATCGAATATGAACGTATGAATGACAAGACTAGCCTGATGCGCTATAAGGGATGAAAGAAAGGAAGGGGATGTAGGGGGATGGTATATAGGCTAGTGGAAGGGGTGGAGAAGGCAACAAACTCGTCGAAGAAAAACCGAGGCCACGTTTTTTAATTGCTTTTCGCAAAAGCATCCGCAATGCTATATATATATATTTTTTTTTCTACTTCTACTTCTACTTCTTTTTCTTTTACTTTTTTTTTATTTCGCATTCTCTACCCGTCCGCAACGATATTTCATTTCATATAGAGGGTAAAGGGTAGGAAAAGGGAAAGATGGTAAGGGTACAGAAAGATAGGGATTGCAGTGGTGGTAATGGTGTTGATGGTAGTAGTATAATCAAGCTTGATAAAAGCTATGAACACATTGAAAGGGAAAAGAAAGGACGTGAAGGGGTGGAATAGGGGTAGGCAAGTGTATGTATGTGATATCTGTGGTGAACAAAAATTGCGTACGAGTAATCTACATTACGAAATTAATATCAAATTATAAGATTATCCAATGATCATCATGATGATGAAGATTAGTTTTATACTATAATAAAATACCACCACTCCTGCTGTTCCTTTTATTTTTCTTTCCCATTCCTAATTGATATTTCATTTCAAATAAATATAGTTTGAATTATTGTTTAACACATTGCGTACGGCCAAACCGCGCTCAAAACCCGCACATTTCCGAACACGCTGTAGCAGCATGCTTCTTGGCGAGCAATCTAAAGCGGATACATACAATTCTAATTTGTTTTTGGTATTATATTCACATATATTATTCTTAAGCATGGGAGAGGGCTTTGTTATCCTAGTAAAGCAACAATCTATTTGCCGTTGCTTGTTTACGTTGACGATTGATTCGAAATAAAACATGAGAACGAGATATATCTCGTGAGCCGTACGCAACGTTTGAGTGCATAAAAACGAGATATCTAGTGAGCCGTACGCAATGTGTTAATATACAAATCTTTCAACTGTGGAAAGATCCTATTGTTCCTTTTAACGAATAGGTATACCTCCCCTACAGAAGCATATAAAAAAAGTATTTTTTGGAAAAATCAAAATTTTCTTTTTGTATTCATACCTTTTCTTACCTTCTTACTTATATACAAATGTAATACGTACAATATACAACAGTATACACGCGCGTATACATACATACATATATAGATTTCATTTTGCTTAAATCCCTATGTTGTCGTGCAATACTGAACCGAGTCAGGCGTTACAATTAATTTCTACGGATTCGTTACCGACACGAAAATAATACGTTTCCGTGATATACCCACCCATGCTCCCACGGTCCGTGGCTTTATAAGGGCTTTGCGATTTCCTCGAATCTTCCTCGACACGAAGCTTCGTGCTCTAATCTCAGATTCCCTTCCCTTCCATTCCCTTTCCATCCAATGTTACATCCTTCCTTCCTACCTTCCTCTTATACAACCACCACTACCACCATCACTACCTACTATTACACAGCATCCCAGTATCCCAGAATCCCAACTTTACCATCACCAATCTTTCTCACCCCTATTTCTATATACAATCTTTCCTAAAATCGAGGCCTTCCACCCCTATCCGTTCCTCACCCTCACTAACCACCCTCCTCCTTCTTTTTCTTACTTCCTTTTACTTGTTTACTTACTTGCTTGCTTGCTTGCTTTGAACCAATGCAAATTCTTATCTGTTATAAGACTACTACTACTACCCCCCCTCCCCTCCCCCATCTTACTTAACCTAACTCATTCTGTTTTCTCTTTTCCGATATTATCGTATTATAATATTTGATATACTTATTATAGGGGTGGATTGTCTTGACTTAATCTGTGTTCATGTGAAAATTGATATTAATCATCGTAGTTTAAAATTTGTAGGTTTGTTTGTTTGTTATTTTATTTTGAAATTAATTCGCGAACTTTTGTATACTATTATTATTATTTTGAAATTTATATTATTTGTTAAATATAATAAGAGAGAGAGAGAGGGAGAAAGACAAAAAGGTATAAATGAACAAACAAATAATAATACTACGAAAGGAATGGAACAATAATAGAAAAAAAGAAAAAGCAAAGAGCAAACAATAAAAAAAAAGGGAGAAAGAGGTTTAATAACAATGTTTCCGCGAAATAAGATTTAATTCGAATAAACGGACGGTAAATTCATTCCTAAAAAAAATAAAAATAAAAAAAAAACAATTTCGTTCGTTTTACCGGGTAAAACTAGAAAATTGGACTTATTCGTGCGGACCGAACTTTTAAGCGTGGAGAATGTAATATAAAGTTGAGGGGGAAAAACAAAAAAAAAAAAAAAAACAAAAAAAAGTTTAATTGCCGAAACAACCCCAACCACCCCCCATTTCTTTCTTTCTTCTATATGTTCTTTTT
This sequence comes from Polistes canadensis, assembly GCF_001313835.1. Classification (NCBI taxonomy): domain Eukaryota; kingdom Metazoa; phylum Arthropoda; class Insecta; order Hymenoptera; family Vespidae; genus Polistes; species Polistes canadensis. Next base: position 213,715 of record NW_014569721.1, read on the forward strand.
ATTTTACCTTTCTTTCATTTTTTGTTTGCTCGTTTGTTTGTTCGTTCGTTCGTTCGTTTTCGAAATAAAACACTTCTTTTGGAAGGGTTACAACAAAAAATTATTAAACGACAAACGAAAAGTACAAGTTTTGAAAAAGATGGGGAAAGAAACGATGATGAATTAGGGTTTGATTTACGTATATACGATGATCAACATATCGCAAAAAATTATTTTGAAAGAATTAAATAAAAAAAGAAAGAAAGAAAATTTCAATTACTAAAGAAAAATACTAGGAATGATTCTTAATAAATATTTAACTATCCAATGGTTGGCAAAAGAGAGTACACGCCGATTTAAAAAGTCAATTTCGTTTTTTGTAAATGCTTAATGTTATACTCGGTGGCGAGGCAGGTTCGGGTTTTTCGTTTCGAACAAACTCGAGCAAATACGAGAACGAATACGATATACCCGGGGGTGCGATTAGTTATTTAAAATTTTGCGAGTACTACTACTACTACTACTACTACTAGAAATCACCTATTCCTAATATTACTACTACACAACCACCATAACACTACACTCTAGACACGACCCCATCGATTTCCCAATCGCACCGAATTTCTTTTTCAAAACACATACATACATGGGAAAATGTTTATTTCTGGAGAATTTTACTTCATTTTTGTTTTATTTATTTATTCGATGAATATTATTTTTCGTTTTAAGAATTTTTTCGAATC
>NW_014569721.1:215986-216666 GCF_001313835.1 Polistes canadensis
AAAAAGATATTATAATAATAATAATAACAATAATAATAATCTAATAAATAACTCAATATCATTGTGCTGATGTGTTATTGTGATAGTATCAAAGAATCGAATAAATCAATTAATATTCAAATCATGATGTGAAAAAGTAAAATTAAAAAAAATTGCCCAATCAATATCCATCCCCTATCACTTTAAAATAAAAATTTAACAAACTCGAGACTCCCATCCACCTCCTAAGATTTAAGTAAACTTTAAGTACAATCTTGTAAGAAAATGTTATCATACTCTCGGATATCTCGGTGATCGTCGAATAATTTTCGTTAGACGATAGTAACAACATGATATTATATTGTATTATATAAGAAATATATATATGTTACCGTTATAGCTGGAAATCCGCCATTGCTAGTAATTTCTCGGCATTACTATGAATGCAAAGAACCTACAAACGAAGTCGGAAATTGAAAAATTTTTCAACTTTTTCCTAGGCATCGAACATAATACTAAAAATGAATAGATTTTAATAAAACTTATATTAAATTAAAGTACACACTTTTGTCTACACGTAGAGTACCATATCGAGTTATAAATTTAGCATGTAAAGTTCAGAAAATGTTAGAGAATGCAATGCTGTAAATTGTGCATCTTTGCAGATTCTTTGAAAAGTTTCGGTAAATATTTTTTATACT
>NW_014569721.1:217733-222969 GCF_001313835.1 Polistes canadensis
ACGTAGAGTACATTTTTGCTATATAAATCAGTCTGCAAAGGTTCAAAAAATGGCAAAAAAAAGTTGGCGGATTAGGCAATGTGAGTAATGCCTAAAACCAGGCATTGTTAACAATACCGGCCTAGGTTCCAAACCTCCCCCGGCAATGTTAACAATGCCTGGCCTTAGGCAATGTCGACAATGCCTAGTACGCAAACTTTTCTTTGCCATTTTATGAACCTTTGCAAATTGATTTATAACGCGAAAAGGTACTCTACGTGTAGCTAAAAGTGTGCACTTTAATATAATATAAAAACCATTAGAATCCGTTTGCTAAAAGTATAAAAAATATTTGCCGAAACTTTTCAAAGAAATGGCAAAGTAGGAAAAAAACTGCAGCATCGCATTCTTTGCTATTTTGTGAACATTTCCAGATTGATTTATAACTCAAATTTGTATTCTACGTGTAGACAAAAGAGTGCACTTTAATTTAATATAAGTTTCATTAAAATTCATTTGCTAAAAGTATAAAAAATATTTACCGAAACTTTTCTAAGAAATTGCAAAGATGCACTATTTACAGCATTGCTTTCTCTGACATTTTCTAAACCTTTGCAAATCGATTTATAACTCGATATGGTGTTCTACGCGTAGACAAAAGTGTGTACTTTAATTTAATATAAGTTTCATTGAAATCTATTCACTTTTAGTATAAAAAATATTTACCGAAACTTTTCAAAGGAATTGCAAAGATTCACAATTTACAGCATTGGATTCTCTGACATTTTTTGAACCTTTGCGAATTAATTTTTACCTCAATAAGGTATTCTACGCGTAGATAAAAGAGTGCAATTTAATTTAATATACGTTTTATGAAAATCTATTCAATTTTAGTATACAAAATATTTAGCAAAACTTTTCAAAGGAATTGCAAAGATGCACAATTTACAGCATTGCACTCTCTGACATTTTCTGAACTTTATAATTCTTCTGTTTCCGAATTCATCAGAATGTGCTTTGCATTGATGAGAATGCCGAGGAATTACTAGCAATGACTGATTTTCGGCTTCGATAACATATATATATATAAACGAAGATATATACATAAGAAAGAGATGGAAGAACCAAGAAGAGAAAAGGAATAGTTAGAGAAGGGGAGGCAGGGGGAAAGGAGGATAAATTCAAAACGAGTCGTTTCGTCGCACTGTGAGAGTAAAGTCGACGAAAGCTGTAAAAAAGAGAGAGAGAGAGAGAGAGAGAGAGAGAGAGAACTTTGTCGATCCAACTTGTCTTGGTCGAAGCTGCAACTTCTATTCTTGGTTCTGAGTGAGTTTCCTTTAGTAGAAGACGTACGTACGATACTCTAAGACGATAAAGAAAAAGAGAGAGAGAGAGAGGGAGAGAGAGAGGAAAGGATAGAGTTAAGGTAGACGAGAAACGTTGTCGTGTCGGAGCTTTGCACACGTGCGTAAGCTTCAGTACAATGGATAAGTTTTACCTCGAGCAACTTGTTAACTCGGTTTACTCTCGACAAATCTCTCGAAAAAGAGTTACGATATATATAGTGTAGTTCTTTTCAACATTTTTCAGCCCCCCCCTTTCTCTTTTATTTTTATCATTATTATTATTATTATTTTAATATTAATAATAATATATAATATATATGTATTTTAATTATATATAATATAATATTGATATTATATTAATAACATTTAAATTATTACTTTATATTATTTGTCAGATTTGTCATTTGTTGCTGATTTATATAATATTTTTACGATAAAATAATCATATAGTTTTACGTTTAATCCTAATATTTTGTCATTTCTCGTTTTCTTAGCTTCGAAGAGAAAAAAGAAAGTTTTCTTTAAACAGAAGAGAGTTTTGAAAAGACGAATATTATTTCTTTATTTCTTCTTTATACTCTCTCTCTCTCACTCACTCACTCACTCACTCACTCACTCATTCATTCATTCATTCATTCATTCATTCCCTCTTTTCTTTCCTCTCTCTCTCTCTCTCTCTCTCTCTCTCTCTCTCTCTCTCTCTCTCTCTCTCTTTTCGTTCGTTTTTCGTTAAATTTTACAATGCTTACTAACGTATTATAAGTTTCTCTCAGTATTAACGTAATTCGTGACAGCGGGCAAATGTAGGCAAAAGCGGCTAGAAAGAAATAAAGAAATAAAAAAAAAATAATAAAGAATTAAAGAAAGAAAAAGAAAAAGAAAGAGAAAGAGAGAGAGAGAGAGAGAGAGAGAGAGAGGACACCGTCCGAGGCCAACCAAGCAGCTCGGCTTTTTAATTAAAAGTACCACGCCGCTATTATCTGGCGAATTTATAATCGCGCCTAGCTTCTTCCTAGCCCTTCTTCCCTACTACCCCTCCCTCCCCCTCCCCCTCCTCCTCCTCCACGTCTCTGGCCCTTTACAAACCCCCTTCTCGTCCCATCCCATCCCATCCCATCTCTTTTTCTCTCTCTCTCACTCAGCACCATCTCGAATCTTCTTCTTCTTCTTCTTCTTCTTCTATCTTTTAGTTCGTACCCGTTTATTGAAGAGAGAAAGAAAATAAGCTTTTATTCTCGAGACACAGGATCTTAATGAGTAATAATTTAACTTTCTATGCCGTCCGCGCCGTTCGTACCAAGACCCCCAACCCAACCAACCCCACCCCACCCCACCCCGTAAGGCGAGAGAAAATTTCTAAGAGAAAGGAAAACGGTTATAGGAAAGTGGGAGAGAGAGAGAGAGAGAGAGAGAGGAAGAAAGAAAAGTCTACTTGGTAGATCCTATAAGGGTGAAGGGCATAAGGGATGTATGGGGGAGGGGGACTAAGGAACAACAAGGGTCGAAGACTCTTGAAAATAAAATTCCAAAATTACAAATAAATATATATTATATTAAAAGTAATTACGTACACAAGTTTTCCGAATGAAATTTTCTCGAATGATTCTTTGGTAAAAGTATATGTTCATTATGTGTGTCACGAAAAAAGTTATACCACCTCGCCATACACACACACACACACACTCCCCTGAGTATCTCTAAATTAATATTAATAATAATCTATTTGATTAAAGATGAAAAATAAATTTTATTCGAAAATAAAGTCTGCCTTTTCCCACCCACTCATCTCCTCGTGTTATCGTATGTAACATATATATGATATATATAATATATATATCACATTTCAAATTTGCAATTAATTTTTTCTTCAAGTAGAATCATCCCACTCCTTCCACCATCATCATTCGTAAGAAATCTTATGCATTTATCTTTCCCAAAAAGAAAAAAAAAAGAAAGGAAAATATCCATTCCGTTTGAAATTCGAAAGAGAAAAATATAAAAAGAGAGAGAGATAGAAAAATCCCCCCTCCCCAACCAATGGGAGGTTGGGATTGAGAGAGTTTAAGGTAAGAAGAATATATATATATAATAATAATAATAATAATAATAATAATAATAATAATAATAATAGTAAGGATCATCATCTCGTGAGGAAGGTTTTTCTCGTATCTCGGTGCGTGCATCTTCTCGCAGGACGACGCAATTCTGTAATAGATATCAGAAGTAGAGAAGGAAGTAAGGAGTGGTGAGGGGTTAAGGGTGGTTAAGGGAGGAGGAGGGGGAGGATACAGCAAGAGGAAAACGGGTACTACTTCTTGCTGACATAAGGATCAGGAAAGCAAACGACTCGGCAGAAATTCAAGCGCAGTAGAGAGATAGGATTCAACTTTACCATCTACCCCACCTCCTCCCCTTAACCCCTCTCCATTCCACCCTACCAATTCCTTTCCCTCCCGTACCTTTGCCACCACCACCACCACCAGCCCTGCTGCTACAGCTCTTGCCTATCGTCCTCTCTCTCTCTTTCTTTCTATTTTTTTCTCTTAGAGGGTGAATTTCACTCATTCACTCACTCACTCTCTCTCTTTCTTGCTCGTGAGGAAAATTAAGGTCGAACCAAGATGAGAAAGTGAGACAGAAATAGAAAAAGAATAAAAGAAGTGGGGTGTTAGGTTTATATGTAGAGAGAGAGAGAGAGAGAGAGAGGGTGGTAAGTAACGTAAGCTTGCTAGAAAAATTTACATACTAATGAGACAACGGTCAGGAGGCTTTTCGTGACACCCACCCCCCTCTTTCTATCTCTGTCTCTCTTTTTTTTCGTTCATACAACCCTCTTCTCGTATATCAACCAACTCAATAAACTTTCAATTTATTCATGAATGATTTCTCTCTCTCTCTCTCTCTCTCTCTCTCTTTCTCTCTCACATTCATTATTTCTTACTTTTTATATTTCGTTTAATTAATTTATTATTCTGTAAGAAATATATTGTATAATCGTTCGATTGTGGGATGTGATATCGATTACCCCCATGTATTTTATGATGAATAATCACCAAGAACAGATACCTATATTGAATTTTAAATGAATGTTTTGTTTTTTTCTAATGAGATTGTTTGATCTTTGATTTTTTGTACAGAAGATTATCATCTAATTGTAAGTTTTGTTAAAAATTAGATAAATGCAACGATGACAAGTATTAATCCGAAGTTTAGAAAAAAAAAAAAAGAAAATATTTACATATCGTAGAAAAAAAAGAATCACGCAATATAACGTGGAGTATAACACAATCCATTATGCATTACTTATTATTTCATTTTTATTTCAATAAAGGAACAACAAACGTGATATTAAAGAAAATAATAATAATAATTGAAATAATTCAATTAAAAGTCTTTTGTCTTACATATATATATTGCAACGTTTACGTATGAAAATAGTTGGAACATTTTTAATAACCCAGTCCTGCTTTAAAAGGGTTAAATTAATTGTCAAAAAGAACGGAACCCATCAAACCCATAAGAAAAAAAGGGAAAATAATATAAAACTAACATTTAGTAATAACCGCGTATGGAAAAATATATAAAAATCTTTTCCGCGTATAGAATAATATATAAAATAAAAGAAAAATAATAATATATTACAAAAACTTTATCGTTAAATCAACTTATTATATTCTTTATAAACGCACACGTACAACACACACACGAATGTAAAATTAAATTTACAAATGATCAAAAGGATATTTAAGTAAACGGAAAATGTATTTCGAAATAATTCTAATAAAAAAAAAAAAAAAAAAAAAAAAAAAATTTTTTTAAGATATTATTTAATACGAACATTTCTTTTCTTTTTTTTTCTCTCTCTAACTTTCTACTTTGTCCCTTCTTTCGCGAAAGAAAAAAAAAAAAGA
>NW_014569721.1:226009-232453 GCF_001313835.1 Polistes canadensis
AAAAAAAAAAAAGAAAAAAAATGAAAATAATAGTTACTAAATATCGAAGAGATTTCCGTGCTAGGAAGGAGAATGAAAAATGGGTAAGAAGAACGTTTGACGGTAACTAACGGTGTTGGTTCTATGCAGCTGACACCGGGTGGTGGTGGTCTACTAGAGTCAGTGCACTTACTGCCACTTGTTGGAGCACTGCCATATGTTTAGCGTTAGAACACACACATATATATATATATATATATATAAAATAAAAAAAAGAAAGAGAGGTGGGGGAAGGAGGGCAGATGGAAAAAAGATCAAACGAATCTGGAAATCGGTATACTTCGAAATTCGTAGAAGTACGAACCGTAAACCGAAAGAGGCAACAGGGTAGGAGAAAATGGGGTAGAACTTGAGATTGGAGTAGGAGTGGTAGGGGGGGGGGAAGGGAGAAGGGGGTAAGTGACGAGACGAGACGAGATGAGATGAGATGAGTGGGAAAAGGAAAGAACGTGCATATGTACGAGTAGAAACGGCTAATTTCACAGGAATACGTGACTCAACTCCAGAATCGGTTAGAAGGAAAGAGTGTACCTTCAATTGACCTGAGAGGGTCAAAGCGGCTAATTGCCAATTGTCGGCCAACGTTGCCACTTATTTCTCCTCTTTTTTCCTTCTTCCTATCGACCCTTTTCTTTCCTTCCCTTACCCCTTTCCCTTCCCAACTTTTCTCACCATTTTCTATCTTTCTTTCTCACTCACTCACTAGTTCGTTTATTGCACATTCCTTATTCTCATTCTCGTTCTCGTTGTTCTCATTATCGTTCTATTTTTTTTTTTTATATATTAAACATCCACCCCCACTTCATTCAACCCTACCCCACAGCTCGTATTTTTATCCATTTAATATATTGTTTCTTGTTTTGTATAACTCTGAACGTCAACGTGTTTAATCGAATAACAATCGTTTATTTATCAAATTATTTTTTTTCAAATAAATCAAATGATTTATTTTATTTGAAACGATTGAAAATTTGTTTGATTTTCAATCGCGTATATGGTTTATTTAAAATTGTTGTTCTTTTTGTAAAGAGTTAGTCCAATCTTACTTATATTAGATTAATTTTCGGAAAGATTATAAAAAAACAATAATTACGTACGTTTAATATTTTTGTAATTAAATATCTTCAAAAATGAATATTATTATCTACAATTTGTAAGTGTAATATATTATCTCAATTTTTTAAGAGATTCTATTTAAAATGATTTGTCGTTGATTTTGAAACAATCAAGCAAAAAACAAACGAATGAAACAACCCCATTTTACGATCACCTATTGCGTTAAAATATTTTCCTTAAAATCTGTCACGCAATAGAAATATTTTACCTGGTAATAACGTTTTAAGTGTTACATATTTTCCATTTATTTATTCTCATTAAATGTCAACGTATATTTTAACAAAACAACGAAAGAAAAAAGAAAAAAAGAAGAATAAATTATGGGACAGTAAAAACTTCAACGAAGAATCTGAAGACGTTAAGCATTTGTTTTGTTAGTGACCCAAATATCTAAATGGGGGATGCACTTAAACAATGATTATTTATATTTAATAACAACCGGTAGATGAGGTAAGATTGGTCAATCGAGTCTTAAGTTTTAACAGTTGACGTTACGGTTCGTAAAATTGCAAGAAAAGCAGATAGTAACCGACAAAATGGAGGACAACAATAGTTAAATTCTCCTCTTTCGTTTCTCATATTCTGTAAGATTATTTCTTTCATTTCTACTTCTAATTCTACTTCTTTACTTCTTCTTCTTCTTCTTCTTCTTTACTCGTCTCACATAAGCCAAGAAAAATAAAACGGGAACAACAAAATTTTCAAGCTGAGTGCTGTGGAGGACCACGTCGGTGGTATTAGCCTATTTTTGAAAGTACTCACCAAAGAATTATTTTAAATGGAAAATTTTATCACTATACCCATAAATACTTTTCTTCAACACACAGAATGAAGAATCAAAATGTGTTGAATTTATCTATATTGTCCGTATCTAATTCAGATTGTTTAAATACGAATATGATTAAAAATTGTAAGAGTTTTTACAACGATAACAAAAAAAAAAAAAAAAAGAAAAAAAAAAAGAAATAATTGATTTTTAAAAATAGCTTGGTTATTGTTAACCCACCCGGTATATCTCGCAGGACAAATTCTATTATATAAATTCTATCGGAAATTGGTCGTTTGGAATAATACACAAGAGACACACAAGAGATAAAGAGATCAATATCGTATTTATAAATCTTTCGAATAAATCTAGAAAACACCTGAAGGCCTTCGTAATTGTGGTTTACTAAATTGAAATTGAATCTATTAAACAAAATAACCAATTTGATTTTTCTTTCTTTCTTTCTATTTAAAAAAATCCCAAATAAAAATCATCACGTTTTGAAAATGAGAGTTCAAAACAAAAATTAAATGGCCAATAATCAAAAAACAAAAAATGAAATCAATACGTGAAAATAATATCCCATAAAAATTCAATTTCAAAATTAGATAAAATCAACTTCATTTACAAATAAATAAATAAATCCACAATTTTTTAACAACAATTATATATTTAATACGATGTACTATTACCCCCACGTGTATATAAAATAAACAAAATCCATCTGACTGCACAATCGTTATCAGAGATACAACAAAATAAATAATTAAACAATTAATGAAATAAATTAATGAATGAATGAATTGAAATAAGAAAAAAGAAAAAAAAAATGAAAGAAAATAAAATGATGATCGAAATTAGCTGTCGTCAGGTTAAATTGGCTTTCAACAGTTGGAAATTGGATTGACGGAACTAACCGGACAAGTGGTATGCGAACTTTCGAGACCTTGCAAGAGGTGATCTCGGAACGAAAAGGTCGCAAAGCTCGAAGGAACAAGATGAGGAAGAGGAAGAAGAAGAGGAGGAGGAGGAGGAAGAGTGGACCGATCGGTGCAGCTGTTCACCACGACAGATTGACAAAAGACCGGACCATCAGATTGGAATATTGCCAAGGTAAGCGCACCACCAGGGCACCAACTGCAACTTGATAGTCCCGTAAACTTTCAACCAAAGCTTCCAAAGATCAAACCTAACGTATTATCCACTGACATAGATTTCATTATCCTTTGTCTCTTGTTCTTTTTCTTTTTTTTCTTTTTTCTATTTAATCAAAAATATGAAAAAAAAAAAGAAAAACAAATCACAAATAATATAATTATGAATTCATTTTTAATTTTTTTTTTTTTAAAGATTGCAATCGATTAATTAGAAATGATAATTGTTATTATATCGCTAATTTGAGAGAGAGAATACTATTTTTAAATAAAAAATAATAAATGGAAAAATATATTTCTTTTTTCTTATTCTATTATACACATTCATTTTACGAATGGTCTCTTTCAATCGTGTTATCACGATTAAAACTTACAAAAGGAAGAAACTTTTTTTTAACAAAAAGTAAGTTATATATTTGTATTGTGTAAAAAGTCAAAGGGTCATTTGCGATTGAGAAAATGTTTCTCTCTCTCTCTCTTTTTTTCTTTTATTATTATTATTATTATTATTAACAATGTAAAAGATAAAAAAAGGATTTAAAGTTATGTAAAATGAATAATACATCATTCTAAACACTGCACACAAGCAGTTTATACATACTATCCTATGGACAAAAAAAAACTCTGTCCACATATACATATACATATATATACACACCGACACACATACATATACATAGAAAGGTAGCAAATAAATTGTTACCTGTTGGAATCGCGTGTTGACTCGACAAAGCCGATCTAATCGTTCCATCGATATATTTACCGGTGCTGACTTCATCCACGTAATACCAGGATGATGTACAACGTACATATACACCCCACTCTACGTATACAAGGTGTACGAAAATTATCGGTACAACTTTATCCTTTATCCTTTAATCAAATTTACGATGCTCACACAACACATGCACCACCACACAGATTATCTAACAGATACTTTTTTTTTTTTTACTAACTGTTACATTTTCATTCCAAAATGATTATTTTATCAAAACCAACAATATTTCCCAAAAAAAAAAAAAAAAACACATTTAATATATATATATATCTGTAGTAATTATTAATAACTCGTTTAATCTATATTCATTTGATAATATATCATAAATTCTATATTCATACATATTATAATAATAATATACTATATTAATTTCATCACAACAATTCTATGTTAAAAATAATTTCTACGCGAATCACGCATATATTAATCATTTCAATTAAACAAAATAAGTGATAATAATAACTGATTAAATTATAATGGATTATTTAACTTTTGATTATATTCTTCTAGTTTTTTTTTTTAGAAGCATATAAAAATAAGTGTATTTCCTTTAAAAACAAAAATTAATTCTATCCCGTTCAAATATATCGTTATTTATTAAGTAATTTCCATTGAGATTAAAAAAAAAAAGAAATAAAAAACCAAGATTATCCGTGATCGTTCAAATTTTCATTCATGCCAATCAACGACGCGTGTCCTTCATCTCCTCCTCCAATAATAATCCAAAAAATAATAAAAAGAAGAAGAAAATTTTGTGAAACGAAGAAAAGACAAATGAGAGACATACTAACTGTATCCAATCATGAAAACGAACAATATAATATACTACTACTACTACTACTACCATAATGATGACAGTAAAAACGATGTGTATAAAAGCTTTTACAGGAGAATATGATGCTCGTCGTATTTTATAGGCTGAATTTGTTAACGACCAGACTAGTATAATTCTCTCTTCTCTTTCTCTCTCTCTCTCTCTTTCTCTCTCTCTTCGTATCGTCAAGTAAGATAATGATTCTTGACGTAACAACACGTGCAAGACAAGAACAACAATATAACAACGATGACGACAACGAAGATGACAAGAGAAGAGAGTAACGGGTGTAAGAACTCTAAATCATAAACTCTATCTATGTATCTTTGTATGTATATATATATATATATGTATATGTATATATATATATATATATGCGTACGTGTATGTACATTCTATGTTCTCTGAGTTCCCTAATAAATCTCGATAAACTTCGGTAACTCGCGTTAGCTGAGCAACATCTATCTCGAGCACGCGCGTCCCTACGTTTTACGCGTTAAACTCGCATAACTTCGAAATAACACATGCAACCAAACCCCCTTCTACCCTCTCCCCTATCCCACCCCCACTCTTCTCTCTCTCTTTTCTAACTATCCCGCTTTTCGAAAGATTCGTATAATTGTCGTGAGTAAGTAAAGTAAGTAAGATTACTTTAAGATGATGATAATAATAATAATAATAATAATAAACTTTTGCTTTAAACTTTTTTTTATATTTCTTTTACTTTTTGATATTATTTTGTTAATTTATAATTTACCAACACAACAAAAAGAAAAGTAATAATAATAATAATAGAATTTAAATAAACGCGTGAAATGAAATAATAAAGATATTTAAAAAAAAAAAAAATAAAGGAATAAAATAAAACCGCGAGAAGAATTAATTTAAAAATGTTAATCGTTACTTTGTGTTTTATATCACCTGGTATATATATATATATGTATATGTATATCTCGTGATAGGTGTGCCGACAAACTATTAGTCACTTCAAACGAGCCGTGTCCTCCTCTATGTTTCATGGTGATAACGAAATTTGAGATTGAAATGAACACCTCTATCTGTATATATGTGTATATATATATAAACGTTCATTCTTATCTTCTGTTTTTTATTTGCATTACGTTGATAGTATCGATTCTTTTTATTATTGAAAAATAAAATAATAGGAATTTTATTCCCTCCTTCCTGCCCCACCCCATTCTTTTTCTTCATCAACGAAATTTGAGATTGAAATAAATACCTTTATCTGTATATGTGTGTGTATATATATATATATATATATATATATATAAACGTTCATTCTTATCTTTTTTTTTTTATTTACATTGCGTTGATAGTATCGATATTTTATAAATAAAAAATAACAGGAATTATCCCCCTCCCACTTGTAATACTATCGTCTTCCTCATCTTTAATTTAAAATCACATAAATTGGTGAGTCATTTGATCAATCACGGTAAGAATAGAAGATATACGTGTGAACATATATATGGTTTAGTGTTAATAAAAATAAAAATAAAAAAAATGCAATTAAATAAGAACGTTGTTATAAAATGATTAAAAGTCTCATATAATAAAAGAAATCATAGAAATTCATAAAAGAACAACATTAAACAATGCGATGTAACCACAGTAATTCGTTAAGAACATATCATAGCATATTTATTTAATAATACTAGTATATCATAGAAGAACTCAAATTATTTAAAAATATATAAAAAAAAAAAAGAAGGATTTGATAAAATGGTAATATTGCAAAGATTTAAAAAGTGATATA
>NW_014569721.1:232743-235061 GCF_001313835.1 Polistes canadensis
TTAATATATATTTATATTATATTTATATAAGGTATAATAAAACTATTCGAAAAATCAATGAGTAGATGCGAAAAAGTTGTATTCTTTTTTTCATTCGGAAACATCGTTGACGTCACTAAATCCAGACGGTACGCATACGACATTTTGCAGTGCAGCCATTGCACCAGGGGACAAGGCCAACCTCGTCGTCGTCTGGAACTTGGTTAGACGACAGTAAATGAGTGTGAGAGATGGAGGATAAGAATCGAGGTCTGGGTTTGTAAAAGAATGACTACTATACACATACCACACACGTACACGCAACACACATATATGAAAATATTGAGTTGTTCTAAAAGTAATTTCGTTTTTTTTTTTGTGTTTCCTCTCCTCCGACAGAGGATTTAATTGTATTTTTTTCGCACCCAACTTTGCAAGAAGTAAAAATACCCTTTTTTCGTTTTTTTTTTTTTTTTATCCAAACGCATATATTTTTCTTTTAAATATTATTTTTATTCAATTGTTTTCCTCACCACCACTAACACCCACCAACCAGTTGTAACGTTAAGTCAAACATTTATTAGAATTAATAGTATTGGTCTGTGTAAATGATTCATTATTTATATCGGAATGAGAACCAACATACCGTCACGTCTTGGTTGCCAAGAAAATTCCCAAGTTCGTACCATGCGAGATTATTAAAAAACTTTCTCTCGCGATCATATCGATTGTATAGACAATTTTTTTATTATTTTTCCCCATATAAACGATAACGACAACGACAACAATAGAAACAAGATCATATAAATATTATTTAAAAAAAAAAAAAAAAGAATAAAAATAAAAGGAAATAGAAAACAAAATTCTGTCTCATCTCGAAGAAAATTTTTCCTATTCTTTGCATGCCTGGACGTACTTTAAGGGAAACTTCATATTAGAAATGAATTGCGAACCCATGATTCCTTTTCTCCCCCCCCCGCCCTACCGATCACGTGGCACGAAAAGGAATAAAGGAATAAGGAAAATGAAAAAGGAAAGAGAGAAAGAAAAGAGGATAAAAATAATTATTTTCTTTCTTTCTTTTTTTTTTTTCATTCATAAAGCCAATCGGAAGAAATAATAAAAGAATTATGTTCTTTTGCCGATATATAATATAGAACGATGAAAAATAAATAAATAAATAAATAAGTAAAATATCGTGAAAGAAAAAAGTTATGGAAATAATAGAAAATTTAATAACGTAAGATAAATTTTGTACTAATTTAATAAATATTACGAAATATCCTCCCCCCCTACTCACCCTGTTTTCTTTTTTCGCATAAATTTGATCAGCATATTTTATATGCGAGATACAAAAAAGAACAAAGTAAGAGAACAAAATAATATTTTAATAGAATATCGTGTTGTGTCGATACACGTGCTCGTCATCTTAAATGTTTCGATATTTATTTAAATATACAAAGATAATTTAATTTGGACTATACGTTTTTTTTTTTTAATATGAAAGAGATTAATCGTACAAGCTTACTTTTTTATATTTTTTACATTTTGTGGGGAGAAAAAACTGGGACACCCTGTATGTATATATGTATATGATAAATACTAAAGATATTAGATGAAATTAATTAATGAATAATAAGAAGAAAAAGATAAAAGGAAAGAGAGAGAGAGAGAGAGAGATGAAATAACTTTTCTTTTTTATATTTTTCTTTCTTATTACTATTCATAATAGATAATAAAAGGATTATTTATGTTCTATGGACGAAATATAATGAATTTTATTGTGTACGATGATAAAAGAAAAATAATATATTAATAAATAATTCAATAAATATATATATAACAGAATATAAGAGTGGAATAAAATAATCTTGATGTGTGTGAGTAAGAAAAATTGAATAAATATAATTAAATATATATATTTAACAAAAATATATTAAACGAATTAAACGAGATGAATGGATAAATGGATAAATTAATAGATAGAAATAAAGAGAAATGAGCCAGATAAGGAACTATTGAGAAAGTTAATTCACAAACAGTTTAACTTCCATATATATATATACTATAATATATATAGAACTCACGAATGACTTTCTAATAGATTTTACATTAGGTGAAATGATAAATCTCGCGAGATGTTACTAGATCCATCTTAAAAAGACGTTAGAAAGCTTCTAACCGAAGGAAGATTCTCGCCAGGTGAAATCTCACGTTACCAATACACACATATTATATCAAAAGTTTTGTTTTATGAAAGAATTAAAGAAATAAATTTAAAACAAAAAAAATACAATCCGTCTTAATATATTATAGATATTACATATTATATATACATA
>NW_014569721.1:236440-237954 GCF_001313835.1 Polistes canadensis
TATATATTTAATTTATTTATATTCGTGTTCTTATCGTACATTTATTTTCTATTAAAATATTTTAATTATTAATTGTTCTATTAAATATAGATTTAAAAAAAAAAAAACAAGGAATATATTAATAAGCAATTTGGACACCACCAAAATTACATTTTGGGACGTGGGGGGGAAAAAAGAAAAAAAACAAAAGTAATGCCAAAGATGTATATGGGATAAGGGTGGGGCGGGGTGGGGAGGGGTAGAGAGAGAAATTGACCAACATTATTTTTTTTTTCGTTTTAACGCGAAAAGAAATAATAAAGGATCCTTGCGAAGAGTAGTAGGGTGGAGGGGGAAGGGAGAGGGGGACTATTGAAAGAGAAAAAAAAAAGTAGAGAGAGAAAGAGAGAGAGAATGAGGGGCAGGTGTCGAGGTTCCCTCGAAATACGACGAACATTAGTTTCTACCCGAGGCTACTACTACTACCACTACTACTACTACCAACACACGCAGCACCTGGAGTTAACCTTCTTCGAATGAAAAGAACAACAAAAATTACTACATTTTTTAAACAAGTAAAAAAAAAAAAAAATAATGAAAAAAGAAAGAAAAGCACACGAAAATAGAAAAATATCAAAAACATAAAGTAGGAATCATGGGAAGAAGAAGGGAAACAAAATATCTAAAAGAAAGAAAGTGAAAGAAAGAAAGAGAGAGAGAGAGAAAAGTTTGGCAAAATGTAAAGCTATGAAGAAGACAACGAGGGAAAGAAAGACACTGCAAAACGATAAGAATGAGAGAGATAGATATATACACACATACATATATATATATATATAGAAAAAGAGTGAGAGAGAGAGAGAGAGAGATAGTTCGTAGAAGGGAGACGAAAACGCCAGTAGAGGAGAAACTGGTTTCCTGAAGTCATTAAGGAGTTTTATGAATCCAAAGCTCGCACGACGGCTTCTTTGGGGACTACACACACACACATATACACATATACACATACACAGTCTACTGTGTGTCCTTAAAATGCTTCTCCTCTTCAGGAAACAAGTCCTCCAGCAGCCCTTCGAACGCCATCAACGATCTTACGAAACCCGTCTACCATATCCATCTCTCTTCCCCTTACCCACCACCACCCCTTACCCATCCCCCCCATTCAACCCTAACGCCACCATCACCATCACTGTTCTATTCTCTCTCCTTTTCTCTCTACTTTTTTTATCAGGACTTTGTAACACGTTTAAAATCCTACGTATCGAATATTTTATCTCGAAGTTTCTTCATTTTCTGTTAAAAAGAAAAAAAACTCGTAAATGTTAAAATTGTAATACGTATGAAGTGAAAGGGGAGGGGGGTTGAAGGAAATACTATTATCCGATAGGGATAAACAATTTTTCAGGTAATTATTCGTCATTGTATGAGATAATTTATGTTTAATAAAAAGAGAAAAAAAATGAAAAAAAAAAAAAAAAAAAAAAAAAAAAGAGAAAACGTATATAAGATAAGTGAAAGAGAAAGTTGTTTCAAGG
>NW_014569721.1:239570-241035 GCF_001313835.1 Polistes canadensis
TATAAAAATACAAAGAGTATAATAATTTTCTTTTGTGAAATCTTTATAATTTAAAAATTTAATAATATTTTCTACATAAAGATATTAAGTAATTTTGTTTTATTTTTTTTTTTAAACGGGTCAGTAATAGTGAAGTGTTCGTAGGTTTTCTTAGCGTTAAGAGAAAAAATAAAAGGAAAGGAATGAATGTGTGGAAGGGGGGAGGGGGGGAACCAATGTTCATCACTCACGTCGATTAATCTGTTGAATAATTTAACGACGAGTTGGAAAGAGAAAAGAAAATATATATATGTGTGTGTATACCAACAAAACAGAGATACACTACATACATACACCTTTTCAACACAACTCACTTTCGTTGAATATATTACGATTAGAACAAAAATTATTTTTGTCGCTTATACAGCACTGCCAAAATTGATAAAATAACCTTCGTGCTTGCTTGTGTGTGTGTGTTTCTTACTTTTATTTTTTATTTTTTTTTTATTCTTTTCCTTTCCTTTTTTATCTTTGACATAATTTTTTTTGTTTTGTTTAACCATACACAGACAAACCTTATCAACTCTTTACATATTACTTTACAAATTCTATTCTATTCTATTCTATTCTATTCTATTCTATTCTATTCGTCACGTAAAAACTACTAGAAACATTGTGCAAATAAATTGTTTTACATAAGCGTTATCTTTACACGTAGAATCAATTAAATTACGTTTTTTGGATAGAAAAGAAAAAACAAGAAAATAATTGGAAATATTGTTTTGATATAACGAGAATGAGAGTAGAAATGAAATGAATAGTTCATTCATTCATTAATTCGTTCATTCATTACGTATGCGTTTAATAAATGCACCAAAAAAAAAAAATATATATATATATATAGATAAGAGAAGCAAAGTAAGACCGAATTAGTCTGAGAAACTCACAAACGTTTAGTATCTCCATAAACAAATTCGGAATATATTTCTTGCTACCTGAATCCACAAATGTTACACCACGTTTAGGTTTCGGTTTAGAAAACGATACCGTTACGCTACTTAGTCGCTACTGCTTATCGGCTCTTACCGTTAGAAAATAATAAATAAAAGGTGAAAAAGAAAAAAGAAAAAAAGAAACCGAACCACACACGTAATCGGTTAATTAGAAAGCAGAAACCTTGTTTTCGAATCATTAAATTGGAATGAAGTAACGTCATCAAGATTAGATATATATTTTAAACGTTGAATAATGACGTAAGTAATATTTGTATTTGTTTTCTTTACTAAATTATCTATCGGTTATACACTACGGTGTAATATATTAAAGTTTTCAAAAAAAAATATCTTCTAAAATTTCAACACTAGAAATTTCTATTGAATTTATTTGAATTCATCATAATATTATTTCCCCATTAGCGTTTAACATATAATTCTAATCAAATCTAAATAATATAAAAATAATATAAAAATAATATATTATATTATAA
>NW_014569721.1:243985-245598 GCF_001313835.1 Polistes canadensis
AATAAAAAAAAAAGGAAAATAAGAGAGGAAAAAAATATAGAACGGGATAGAAAAGAAAACAGCATTATTTTCCTTCTTTTTTTTTTTTTTTTTAAATATTTTCTCACAATTTCTTCAGCAATTAGATTGATTTAATCCACACGAAAGCACGCGACGTTTGTAAACGTCAAAAATCGTTTTATCTTTCTTTCTTTTTTTTTCCTTTACATTTTCTGATACAATAAAATAATTGACCACATTATGTGAATGAAAAAATCTACATAATTTAACCTACAATTATTATAGATAAATATATGTAGTGGTATAGTGATAGAAAAAAAAAAAAAAAAAAAAACAAATGACCTAGATCCCTCCGGGGGTCTTTTATTTTCTCGAAAGCTGAGAAAACAAACTTTTTCTAATGAAAGAATACGATAACGTACTTGTAAAAAAAAAATATGCAACCCTTTAAATGAAGATCCTGTTACGTGCATTATATACAAACATATTTTAAAAAACAAATATCTAAATGTAATAATGTATATAAATACAAATGTAGAACAAAATTTTCTTCATTATTATTATTATTATTATTTCAACAAATTTGACTTAATTTTTATTGCAATTGGAAAGCGTTATCGTTATCGCATATATGCAATTTTAAAATTATAATAAAAAAAAAAATGCGAATATAACATTGTTAATGTTCAGTAAAATCATTTTACGTGTGATTCGAAACTTTGTAGGAGAAAAAAAAACACACAGAAAAAGAAAAAGAAGAAAAAAGAAAGAAAGGAAGGAAGGAAGGAAGAGGAGTAGGGATGAAACGTGTTTTTATACAAATTGTGTGTTCTTTTTATAACTCGAAGCCCGAAACAGCAAGGAGACAGGTGCAGTCCGTCCTAAATTACTTTGGAAATACTATGCCGATATAACAATAGCGTAGTTGCATACACACCTACAATAACATTATATACGACACATGTATATATATACTGTAACCATACATACATACATACATACATACGTACATGCATGCATACATGTATCCACCACAAAGTGTTCTCTTGTATTCTGGTAAAAAATAAATACAGAGAAACGCATTTAGAATCGTGAAAAAACAAACGGTATCAACATCCCCCCCCCAATCCCTCCACCCCATTTTCTTTCTCATTTTAACGAAAGAGGTTAGAACGAGTTAGAACTAAACGAGAACGAAACCGTAAAACTGACTGACTCTCTCTCTCTTTGGCGAATAGTAGAGTAAACCTTTTCGTCAATTCGAAAGGTCGTGTGCACGTGAAACGATCAGAATACCATCACCATCACCATCATACCAACACCATCAGCTAACAATGAATGGTTAAAAGAGTAGAATCAGTGGGTTATTCAATACGAGGTGTGGTAATGGTAGGTGAAACCTATTCAATTCTATGAAACATTTTTCTAACACACACACACTCATGTAAATAAAAAATCTGAAAAAACATTCCCCTATAATAGATATTGAATAAGATATTTAAATTCGATTGGAATATATATATTTATTCTTCAAATAAATTAATAATACATATAATACGTATTATAAGATTATTTGTGTACAAAAAAAAACGTTATACAAAATTATAAAAATA
>NW_014569721.1:246193-250700 GCF_001313835.1 Polistes canadensis
TTCTCTTCTCTTCTCTTCTCTTCTCTTCTCTTCTCTTCTCTTCTCTTCTCTTCTCTTCTCTTCTCTTCTCTTCTCTTCTCTTCTCTTCTCTTCTCATCTCATCTCATCTCATCTCATTTCATCTCATTTCATCTCATCTCTTCTCTTCTAACTCTCATCGGATCGTTGAGCGCGAAAGGCGCGAGTTAGTTGGATAATTCGTTCCTCATTCTACTCCTAAAAAGCTCCCCAACCGTGCTTTTTAAAACCGAAGTATTAACAAATAAAAAAAAAATAAAAAAAAAAACAGAAAGAAAGAAAGAAAAATATGAATTCCTTTACTCCTCCCCTGGACAATCTCTACCATAATAATAATAATAATTGTACAATGGTATATTGGTCAAACGAATATTTTATCTTAATAAACACATCGATAATTAATATAATAAATATCCCCACCAATTTGTATTTTTTTATTTTTAATAAACATATTTATTGCACGACGGACTAGTTTGTTTAGCATAAACGATATTATGGTGGTTTTGTTTTTAATTAATAGAAATTAACATTTTACTTGTAATGCAATATTTTAGAAAATAATTGGTTATCACCGTATTAAAAGAATTTTGTTTTAAATGTAGAGAGAGAATGAGTGATGTTTTAGGGAGAATACAAGAGAACAATGAACAAAAGTTTCTATAAACGTGTATTATCATTTGTATAAGTATAAGTAAATACGATATGATTGATGTTGTTGATCGGTTTTAATATCAACTCATTATTATACAATTCGTGAATCAAATGAATAGAAAATGAATAAACGAAATAAATTTATCCATTAACGTTAATTAAAAATATATATATCTGCGTATAAAAATAACAGTGAATTTAAAAAAAGAAAAAAGAAAAGAAAGACAATATATATTGTGAAGAGAACGAATAAATAGAAATTAATAAATGAAATAAATGTTTCCATTAACATTAATTAAAAATATACTATATTACCTAACATATATTCGTATGTGTGTGTATATATATATGTGTATCTGCACGTAAAAATAATTCTTCAATGCATATGGATATATAAAGAGGACCATTGTTTTTGGACACATGCACGTATACAAAAGTTATTATTTTACACATACATATGTTATATATTTTACTCATATAGATAAAACTTATTATCACGCATTTATATTACGTATGTTGTCTGTGTATTATCTATGTGTACGTATGAAAGAGAAAGAGAGAGAGAGAGAGAGAGAGAGAGAGAGAGAAAGCATAGCAATCTCAGTAATCCGATCTAATTAATGAAGAGGCGTGATCGGATTATCGAAAGTTGGTATTATTGGACAGTACCAGCCGAAGCGATCGACGAAATTGTTTTCGAAACTCTTGATAAACAACGTTACGGAGAAATGGATTTATTCTCTCTCTCTCTCTCTCTCTCTCTCTCTCTCTCTCTCGCACACACACACTTTTTCTCTCTACCATTCTCTTGCTTGCTTGCTTGCTTTTGTATAACAACCTTGATCGTGTATACTCTTATCATACTTGGAAAACGTTGTTGGATAACTTCGTAATATACATGTACATATATATGTGTGTGTGTATATATTATTATCGATTAGAAGAGAAAATTGGAAAGAAAAAAAAAGAAACAGGTGAAAATATTCGATTATATATTAGATTAAATGGCTTTTCAATCTCTATTTTTCTTTTTAATTATATTTTTTCTTTTTAATCAAATCAAATAAAATAAAAGAAAAATAAGAAGAAAAGAAAGAGGAGGGTAAAAAAGGAAGGAAGGAAGAAGAAGAATAAAGTCATTAAAATATAATTAAAAATAAATGATAAATCATTTAAAATATCAATGAATTATTTCTATCGAGAGATTTAACAATAATAACAAATTTGATTAGTATCCCTAACACAACACTATCTTTGTAATGTTTTTCAATTCAATGAATAATAATAGCAAGACTAAGAAAATGATAGAAACAAATCGAATCAAATAAACTCGTTCATTAAAACGATAATTAAAAATAATCATATTAATAATAATAATAATAATAATATAGAAAAATCGTAGATTGAAGATATTATAATAATAGATGATATTGGATACATAAAAAAAAAAAACAAAAAAGGTAGAATTTTTATTCAAGATAATGATAGTATTTGTAATAAACACATATACATATATGTGGTAGAAAAAGGAATAAAAAAAAAAAATAAAGATCGATTATAATCGTTACGTGCAACACACCTACAACAACGAAGAAGTACGAATACGAATACGAAGATGCACGCTTCGTTTACGAATGAAATTATCCCTATTCGAGGTGAGTAAGCGTATTAAGCTGACGTCAAAGGTCGTCTGAAATAATCCGGCTGAAGGAAGCAGCATCGTTATGATCGATTCCTGACACACCATTATAGTCGTGTTGTTTGTAGCCGATAGATCGATCGATAATCCTCTGTTGATTAACCACCTTCCTTCCTTCCTTCCTTCCTACCTTCCTTCCTTCCTTCCTTCCTTCCTTCCTTCCTTGTTTCACGTTTACACATTCTCATCCTATATGCATCATTCGTCTTACAACAAGTCTAACACAACTTGAATTATCCAACGATTTAAATTACATTACTTTTTTCTGTTTCAATATTATATATTTTAATAATATAATATAAATGATTAAGTTGCTGAAGAAGTCCCAATAAAGGGACGAAACGTCAAACTCAATCAAATTAAGTTCTACTTCTTTTCATGTCCAAGTTCCCTATGAAATTTTATCATTAAAAATAATATAAACAACAATTCTAATACGAATGTATTTTTTACAAAGTTAGACACACACACACACACACCACACACCACACACACATATAGATACGTAGCATATACGTAGTATACGTTCAATAATTTATTTTGTATTTTATACAAGTTTCATATAAAATAGAAATTTAATTTGATTAAATTATATGAGACACTTTTGTATTTAAAATAGAATTTTATCGAGAGAATGTGATTATAAATTATATTCATTATTTGTAATTAATTTGATCATAGAATAATAGTACGATATAATTATAGTAATAAGGGGTTTATATTTTTATGTTAAATCTTATCGTGAAAGATCAATTGATTGGTTTAAAATTAAAAAAAAAAAAAGGAAAAAAAAGAACACATAAGATATATTTTCGTTTATTCATGAAACGAAATAATGTAACACATTTTGCTTTTCATTTTCATCGGATTTATTCTCTTTTATGGTAGTAAAGAAACGCGATTTTATTTGATGATCTCACGTGGGGATAAAAAAAGAAGTTTAGTATTAATCTCGTTAATAATAAATATATTATTAAAAATATTAGAAAGACAAATATATATATATCGTAGTTGAGGACAACGCGTTAATAAACGAATTCGAAGATTACAAGTTCAGCGAAAGAAATTTCCGCTTTGCTTTTCTCATCGTGTAATCCGTAAAAGTAATAGTAGTAGTAGTAGTAATAGTAGTAGTAGTAAATGCTGTAAAGCGTAATACGAAAGCAACAAACTAATGTTTGCTTTTCTTCCCAAACGTTTCCGGTAGACCGTTTATGAGAAACTGAGAGAGAAAAAGAGAGAGAGAGAGAGAGAGAGAAGGATAGATAGTCTGAGTTTATATTCCATCTATCTATCTATCTCTATCTTTTTCATCGTCATCTTTTCAGAAAACTCGAAGATTTGTAGAACCGTGAATTATGAAAACGTGCCGGATAACGATGGATGGAACACGAAAATATTCTCTCCAAACGTTTCACTAACGGATTTATCGAGATTGCAAATTTAAAAAGAAAAAAAAAAAGAAAGAAAGAAAGAAATAAGATTAAAAGAGACAAATTTATAAATTCGTATGAATTTAATATTTTCTAAATAGATTATTATATAGAAAAGGTTTCTCAAAGTGTGAATGAGATTGCAAATCTACCCCCTCCCTCCCACCCTTAGAGAGAGAGAGTGTAGGAAACATTTTAACAAAATTAACGAAATTTTCTGGATGAGTTACTATCGAAAATTAATTTAAAAAACCAGGTTTGGTAAAACCTACGAGTTATAGTATATCTGTCTGTGAGTTTATGATAGTGAAGGAGAAGATAGTATACAATTTATATCCAGGATCGTGAAAATATTTGCTCGAGTAAAAAGGGACGCCGAGTGGAAAAGTTTGAGAAGCTCTATCTCTATCTCTCTCTCTCTCTCTCTCTCTTACTCTCTCGTAGAAAAATTTATTAAATGCGAATGAACGTGGATATTTCAAAAAATTCTATTTAATTTGCAATAAAATTTAAATATTCTTATTTTTTTTTTTTTTCGAATGAGAGAAAATAATTTCAAGTAGTTTTACAAACTCTTAGTTTTTAAGTAATATGTAAAGTTTCTTAAAATAAAGCTTTACTATCTTCTAATAATACTACGTAACTCTCTCTCTCTCTCTCTCTCTCTCTCTCAGGTTGCATATAACATTAAAAAAGCATTTATTAT
>NW_014569721.1:250775-276953 GCF_001313835.1 Polistes canadensis
ATGAATCATAATTTTATTATATTGATATCATATAATTTGTGTTACGAAAGAAAAATATATATATTACCCAAGTTTATAAATAATTAATAGATAAAATTACTTTAATTATCTTTAAATACGCTCGCGAGAAATGTTTTTTTAATTTTCTTTTACACACGTGTTCTATTACACGTAAAAAATATAAGAAAGGTAAAGCAAGCTAGCTTGCTTGCTTGCTTGTATTAGATCGAATAAGATAAGAAAAAAAATGAAAAGTAATATAGTTTAAAGGAACGCGTAAACGTTCCGCAATAAGTATACACATACATTCAAGTTTTTCTATTCTTTTTTTCTTTTTTTTTCCACGTAATAATCGACGTGTCTCGGGGTAATACGAAGCTTCGAAATACAAAGCAGTGCGCACACGATGGCAATAGGAGAAGTCCGGTTAGTGTTATCGCAAAACACCGACACTTGCAAAACAAGCTTTTTTTTTTATACACGTCATTTTCAAACTGTCTCTATACTATTATAACATATATTATACACGGCTTTTCAAACCACATTATTTTTTAACCCTTTCCTATTATATTCATCTCTCTCGTATTGCTATAAATAAAATTAAAAATATTAAGAAAATAAAAAAAAGAGAAACGAGAGTTAGTAACAAGGTATGAGATAGCTTATAAAAACAAAACAAAAAATAGTTTTTGGGAATTGGAAGAACCGATCAAAGAATTGTCCTCTCTCGTTGGAATTTAAACGCATCTCATTTTATATTTGATTTTCCTTTTTTTTATTATTACGACCATTTCGTACAATGTTACTGCTTGCATCAGGATGTTTTGTTGCGTCAACAAATGTGTTTTATATAGAAATATAAACAACACGATGTTACTAAAATAATATCTATAAAATGAAACATTATGTAATAACAAATTAAATTCGTGGTGTATACATGCTGGTAAAGGTTAAATTAATTAATTTTAGAAAGAATTGAAAAAAGGTTTATAATAAAAGGGACAAAATGATTAAAGTACATAATACGACGCGATTATATGTGTCGCACCATCAGAACCATCACCACCACCATCGTCGTCGTCTGGAAAGAATCCAGGATCGGGGATTCGTAGATTATAAATATAAAAGAGAACGAAATTCGTGGTCAGCGTGGGTGTCGACGATCAGTATATTCTTAAAGAAAAAAAAACCGTCGCACGATTTATAGAAGGAATTAGATCCCACGAAAATATCTTCTTTCGATCGGTGATTCAACGATACGGGTTTTCGCGAAATCGAACGAATTCGTAAGAAACTAATAGAAAAATTAGAAAACATTTGAATTTTAAACGATCGAAGCAATGAGAGAGATAGATATATATACACATAAATCAACGAGAAAAAATATTTTCTATAGCGATTCGCACATTAGATCAATTTTTTTGAGGAAATAAAACATAAAAATTTTCGTAGAAATCGTAAAGCCAATAGAAAAATAAAAAAAAAACAGAGAAATTCCTCGGATGAAAATGATCGGAAGATTTTGAAGGAAACGTAAATAATTTTTTCTATCCAAGTGGGATAAAAAAAAAAAAAAGTATAAAGAAAATACGTATTAAGAAACTACATTAAAAGAAAGAAAGAGAAAAACAAGTCACGCGAAAATCGATGAATCATTACAGCCCGAATTCAATCTTCTCCAACTCACACCAACACCCACACCCTCACCCTCACCCTTACCAACTCATTCTTTCTCTTTCTCCCTTTCGTTTTTTCCAATCTTCTCTCTCTCTCAAAAAAAAAAAAAAGTGAAATAAAGCAAAATAACGTAAAAGTAAAGTAAAGTAAAGTAAAAGTAAAGTAAAGTAAATCCAAGTAAAATAAAAAAAAAAAAATAAGAAACTGTACACACAATTGTAGTAGGACGACGATAAGATTCCGTCGATACTATGGCGTCGTACTGAAAGCGTTAAAAAAAAAAAAAAGCAGAAAAAAAGGGGCTGACTCATTCGGTCCTTCTCTCTTTCGGTCGAACCCTTTCACAACCCTTTTCGACGCACGCTCCGAGTACTCAACTCGAAGGTAGTGGTCCTACTACACGTTATAATACTGCACACAACACAACAGAATGTCGTTCCTCTACTACGTTCTTACGTTTTCTACGTTTTCTATGTTGGTACACGTTCTGTACGATCGTCTGTATGTGTGTGTGGGGGAGGGGGGGGGGNACACAACACAACAGAATGTCGTTCCTCTACTACGTTCTTACGTTTTCTACGTTTTCTATGTTGGTACACGTTCTGTACGATCGTCTGTATGTGTGGGGGGGGGGGGGGGGGGGGGGTAATATGCCCGGTGTCAAGCGTGAAACGTGCCCTCGCAAAGTGCTTTGCGTCACCAAGGGAAAATGTCGAAGGGCCAAAGAGCATCCCATCCCTATCCTCATCCTCCTCCTCCTCTGCTTCTTCCCTCCTCCCTCTATTTCTCCTCTTTACTTCTACATCTCCTTTTCATCCCCCTTGATGGTAAGAGTGTGTAGTGTAAGAAGTAAAGAGAGAGAGAGAGAGAGAGAGAGAGAGAGAGAGAGAGAGAGAGGGCAAGTTAAAAAAAGAAAAAGGTACAAAATAAAATCGGATAAAATAGTCTTCTCCTTTTAACGTGTGAAAAAAGAAAAAAAATCTAAAAAAAGAGGAAAAAAAATGTAAGGTAAATAAATAAATAATAATACGATAGTAGCCCCCGTAAGAGAGAGAGAGAGAGAGAGAGAGAGAGAGAGAGTAAAGAAAAGAATAGAATAAGAAATAAACTCTCTGAAGTTTAAAACAATCTTATTTTTGTTCCCTTTAAAAAAAAAATGATAGAGTATAGTAGAGAAATAAAAAGAAAAATAAAATCAATAAGAATAAGATAGTATGTGAGAGAGAGAGAGAATGAGAGAGGAAAGGAAATTAGATGAAACAAACCCCTTTTTTTTTGTTTTTTGATTGATAGGAGAGGGGGAATAATTAGAAAAAAAAGAAATGAAATATGGTATTGATAATTCGATAAATACAAATAACGATCTTTGTGTTATAATACTGTGATACTCACCTCTCTTTGACGAGTTCAGAAAGATTCTCTTTCCTTTTAGCGAACAGTGTTTCTCAACTAGGGTGACACCCGTAAAACCGGTTCATGTGGTTTCTACTCGTTATAATAATACTAGAGAATTCTTAATCCAAGATAAATTATAGAAGGATCGTATATTGCTAGGGAATTTGCTATTCCCTTTGGGTAGTAATTAATATTATATATTCCTAACTACTTCGGTTCGTGTTTCCACAGTACAATTGTATTTTATATTAATACTATACCATACTATGCTATTTATATATTTATAAAAATATATATGCGCAACAAATTTTCTATTATTCCTTATGTAATAGTAAAAATTAATTGTTTCTAATAAAAAGGGGAAAAAAACAAAAAGTAATACACGTGTAAAATGAAAAAAAGAAAATACGAATACATGCAAATAAGTACGAAGGTTAGTTGTTGGTGAGAGGGGGGGTTGAAAAGTTTATAATTCTCAGGGAAAAAAGATAATAGAAACGAAATGAACTTATTTGTTTTAAAAATAAAACCGAGTTTGACCGGAAAGGAAGGAAAAAAATAAACCAATTGCTTCCATATTAAGTTTAGAATTCTTCGAACCCATATATATATATATATATATACCATACCACGCGTATAGGTGTAGGTAGTAGATCTTAAAATATTTTCAAGCACTTTGAAAAAAAAAAAGAAAAAAAAAAAAAGGAAAAATCAAACAGAATAAAAAATAACGGATAAAATGATTAAAAATAAAATAAGAAAACGAGGAACGTAAAAAAAAAATTCTTCTTACGGGACACCGCGTATACGACTTTTATCTCTTACGTCATCCTACAATTGAAGAACGGGGATTAGATTGGCTAATCGGTCAAACTGAACACGTTGAGAAACATCCCTGTGTGTTAGTTAAGTTACTACACAACGACAACGAACATTTGTGAAGTGTTCTTTTTTCATTACGTGAAATTTATAAAACGCGACATTCCTAATCTTCTTTTTCGTTATGAAGTTGGCACACCTCTAACGAATTCAACAAGTTTCGTCGACTTCCTTTCTACCTCCCCTCCCCCCTATGTCCCCATTCCCACCCTTACCATCACCCCCACTCCTATCCCTACTAAAAAAACCTTCTTATTCTTTTCTGTTTCTCTTTCCTATTGCTGTCCCATCATTTTGTTTTTTATCTTTCTCTAACATTCTTCTAATTTTCTATTGGTAGAATCAAAACCGGGTTAATGTCGATACGAACGTTTCCAATGTCGCGGTTACGCGAAAACAGGCCTTATGTAAGAAGAACATCGTAGTCCAACGACATTGGAAAGTAATCGAACAGGTATATATCGAAGGAGAACGACAAACCCCCCCCCCAACATACACACACACCTGTGATTTTTGAGAACTCTCTTCAATTTATTAAAAAAAACTTTCCATTTATTCTTTTTTTTTCTTTTCTTTCTTATTATATAATAATTATTTTATTGGGATAATAATAAATCTAGGAGTAGATTTTTGTGACGAGATACTGAAAAGAAACACGTGGTGGGGGGAGGGGCAAGGGTCTTATTGGTCCAACCCTCTGTTAGATAAACGATTTTTCTTTTTTTAATCATGAAAGATATTCGTATTGATAAAATAATACATAAAATATATAATGCTTGTTTCGTTATTTTGAAAAAATATACATTAATATTTAATATATATACATACAAGAACCTCTATACAAATTTAATATAATTTGTGGTTATTTCATTTATTAAAAATAAAGTAAAAGAAAGAATAATATAGAAAGCAAGAAATGGATTCCACGAAAAGGCCAGTGTTCAACATGAAACGAAACGAAACGAAACGAAAGGCCAGGCCCCAGTTCGGTGGACGCTCGTCGAGGAGGAGGAGGAAGAGGAGGAGGAGGAGGAGGACGACCGTGACAGCTTCGTGAACTGTGTTTACAAAAGAGTAAGAGAAAAGAGTATAGTATACGGAGAAACTGAAAGATAAAAAGAGAAAGAAAGCCATAGTGACGGAACAAAGAGAGTTGTATGTGAATGTACGAGAAAAAACTGACTTCGAAGGAACCATGATGACGAGACGATGACGATGAATATATACATGTATGAATTATATATATATATATGTGTGTGTGTATATCCACGCGACATACATACAGAAAAACAGAAGACCTCAAGAAGGATAGAAAGAAAGAGAAAGAAGAAAAAAATAATCGAATTTCTTCGATCATACTTTTCTAACGAGAATTTAAAATGATAGAAAAAACCATTACATATGATTAGTATATAACACAGAGGATAAAATAATAAATTATTCTACCCATCTTTTTATTCTCCTTTTTCTTCTTAATCCTTTCAATTAATTCAAGGACGAGCCTGGTGTGTGTAACACCATGTGTACACAGTGTAACGCCATTTTTACAAACTAGGACGACGAACGACGATAAAATACGCATTTTGTCAAAGATTATTTCGTCAAATAACACGGGGAGGTAAAATAACGCGTATCGTATCGTATCTCTCCTCTCTCTCTTTCTCTCTCTCTTTCTCTTTCTCTTTTCTCGTAAACGTTGTCCTTCGCGTGTTCAGATGCAAATACGGATTATATATTCTCTCGTATTATATATTAATATTTATAAAAGAAAAAGAGAGAGAGAGAGAGAGAGAGAGAGAGAGAGAGAGAGAAACACGATCGAAATAGGGGAACAATAATAAGAAAATTGTCAACATTGAATTAATGTTTCTTATCCCTTTCTTTTTTGTTTTATCAATTTAAATCATCGGCGATGAAGATTTAAAAAAAAAAAAAATCAATAAAAAATATTAAAATATTAGATAATATGTATTAACGCGTGAACTAAATGATCAAGGTAAAAAATTAGAATTTATTGTAATGTTTATATTTATTAACAAATCATAATAAAATTTTTAGTTGCTGATGAAGTACCCAGTAAGGGACGAAACGTACAACTAGTTCAAAATAAATTGTTCATCAGATTTATTAACCGTCTATAATTCCCTTTGAGACTTATATATTAAAATATACATTTAACATATGAATAAATAATTAATACCCGCGTATTGTTGTATTTTTTTACTACAAACGTAACAATTTTTGTAATCATTATTATTATTAATGTTTTTTAAATGAAAAAAAAAATAATTGATGTCATTTAATTGCAAATAATATTACACAATGAACATTTGTATATTATGTAAAATATATAAATATGATTTGAAATTCGTTAAAGACGTTTTGTCAATCGATCGTTCGATCAACGTAGTATTATATATCCGGGAATAAACCACCATGATGATGATGGACACTCCTGAACGTATCGCAAAGTCGTTATAACCGTAGTTGTGACATACGTTTTGTACGAACCCAAAGAGACGTGAAATAAATATCCATATGCCTTTTTTTTTTTCTCTTCCTCCTCTCTTCTTTCTATTCTTCTTTCGCTCTCTCCTATAGAAGAATATCTCTTGACCGTGTCGAAACGAATGAAAATGAAAATGAAAATGAAACGAAACGAAACGAGACGAGACGAGACGAATATTTCTTAGAAATAACACATAAGATAGAGATACATGTATATACTTTAAACACCAAGAGAATAAACTAAATATAAAAACTCGGCCTGTAATATTCACGAACAAATTTATCTCAAACTTTTTAACCTAAATAAAAATAAGAAAAAAAAAGAAAAAAGAAAAGAGGGAAACTTATTCAACGTGAAAAATTCGAATACAAAAAAAAAACACCTCTATATATATATATATATATATATAACCGTATACAATTAAGAACATATATATATAGTTATATAGAATCTCAACATTATAAGTTATGAAACGTATAAGTAGTGGTGTAATAGTAAAGAATTTAACCGTTCACACGGGTACAAAAATATATGCACCTATACATTTATGCTCTCTCTCTCTTATAAACTAGATTAGAGATTATGTATGTAATAGTAATAGCAGCAACAGCACCAACAGCAGCTAATAGTAATAGTAGTAGTAGAAGTCTAGTAATGTGGTAGTAGAGGATTCAAACGGTCGAGGGTCGAATTTCTCGGTCGAAGAGGTAACGCTTAGTCTGAGAAGCATCGTTGAGTATAAAAGAAGAAGAAGAAGAAGAAGAAGGAGGAGGAGGAGGAGGAGGAGGAGGAGGAGGATGAAGAAGAAGAAGGGGGAGTGAAGGGGTTAGGGGGGGGAGTAAGGAATGTCGACAGGTAGAGGAAGAAAGAATAAAAAGAGAGAGAGAGATATATAAAAAGAGAATGTAAGGGTCTAGGCTCTTGGTCTTCGTCTGGATTCGAAGGGCACGAAAGAAAAGAGGGGAAGGGCAGAACAGGAGAGGGGAAGGGCAGAACAGGAGTGGGAAGGTGGAGGGATGGTGGAGGAGGGACGTGTTTGCTTGGCTTGGACATGCGCTCTCTGTATTCTCTCCACAGGTTTGAAGAGAAACACATGGGGGTGGGGGTGGAGTTTTTAGGTTTTTCAAAGTGCGAGGGATGGATGGCGCGCAAAAGGAATGGATTGGAAAGGAATGGAAAGAAGAAAAGAATAGTAGAGTTGAATCGAGTTGAGAGAAGAACGGTTCGACCAAGATGAAGATGAAGATGAAGATGACGAGACGACGTTTACTCGTCGTCCTCGAGGCGTTCAGATCCGCAAGCAAGGGCCCTCGAGCAACAACGTCTCGTGGCCGTGAGAAAGTGTGTGCATTATACGTGTGCTCAATCGTTTCTCTTATATGTATGTATGTATTTATGTATGTATATATATACTGCTAGAGATAGATAGATAGATAGATATAGATAGAGATAATGATAGATATATATATATATATATATATAGGTATATTCTAGAATACACAATATACTGACCGTGACAACGGTAGGACGAAGATCACTGGCGAAGTACGTCGTTTTGAATCCACCGGCAAGCAGTTTCAAAAGAAGTTGCAGTTGTTGCAGTTGTTGATATCGGTAATAATAATAACAACAACAACAACAATCAAACAGGCCCTCTTCTTCACGTTTATTTCTTTCACTTTTTCTATCCCTTCTTTTTATAGGATTTTCTTCTTAGAAACTTTCTTCTTCTTCTGCTTCTTCTTCTTCTTCTTTTTACCACAGAGCACACAAAAATCGTACGATGAAAAGGTGGTATGCAGGAGCAGTCATAGGATTCGATGAGACGACTGATGATGAACGAAATTAATGATAATGATAAGAAGAAGTATAATAAAGGCACTCGCGTTTTATTTTTTTCTATTTTCTTTGAAAAAGACTTAGATGAAAATATAAAGAAAAAGAGTTAAAAGTAATAGAGAATTTTCGAGAAGGAAAAAATACAAATGATATATAGATATATATATATATATGTATATATAATTAGTTTTATTTTTATTTCACTGCGAGTACGACGACGCGTGTATAATAGGATATGTACACACGTATATGTATTTATTTGTTACGATTATAATTTAAACACGCGACGAGATCTCTTGGAGAAATGTACATACAAACAATTCCTATCGATTCCGCGAACAAACAACGTCAGACTGTGTTTCCTCGATGACGCTCCTGTATGTCTGGTGTTGGTATTCCGTCAGTAATGTACAGTAAGTAGTAGTTAGTATTATACTATAGTAATATAGTAGCGGTCCTCGTCGTCAATTGGTGGTGCGTCGGTTGTGTGTGTGTGTGTGTGTGTGTGTGTGTGTGTGTGGTTCACGAAAGAAAATAAATGAGAAAGATAAAAAGAG
The DNA here is from genome assembly GCF_001313835.1 of Polistes canadensis. NCBI lineage: Eukaryota > Metazoa > Arthropoda > Insecta > Hymenoptera > Vespidae > Polistes > Polistes canadensis. Next base: position 259,632 of record NW_014569721.1, read on the forward strand.
ACACACGGATATAAAAAGAAAGAAAACGGGATGATGATAAAATACGAGAAATGACGAATAACAATTTGGAGGTTAGGAGGAACACGCCGTTGGTTTTTCGTTACTGACTACGACGACGACGACGACGTAAACGATAAATACAACGTTCGGCGTTTGATAATTACGTTAATGACAATAGCGATAATAACGACGATTGCAAAAAAAAGAAAAAACTAACGGATCTCTATCCTCGAAAAAGATATATAGATAAATAGACAAAGAAAAAGACAGATAGATAGATAGATAGATAGAAATAAAGAAAAGATAGCGAAACGCGACAACGAGGTGCTGGTGTGGTTTCCTTTTCTCTTTCAGTCCTCGTTGCCGATCCCACACGACGACGGTGGCGACGTTCGAAGCTCCTTCGTGACTTCGCGCGCGCACGAGACGAGCAGGAGCGTGACGACGACGAAGGTTAGGTGGGGAAGTGGGAAGGAGGTGGTGAACAGGCAACGGAAGAGTATCAGCACCAGTAGAGCGTAGGAGTTGGTAGGTAGGCAAGCAAGCAGTCAGGCAGGCTCCAAGTACGAAAGGTGGGCGAACAACAACGGGTGAGGGGAAGGAAAAGGGGGGTGGGCACCGTAGGTACGCGATCGCAAACGTCACTGCTGCGTGTGAAAAGACGCGGGAGAATAGTATAGTTACGGAATAGGTTAGAAAAAAAAAAAAAAAAAAAAAAAAATATAAAAATGATCAGAGAGAGAAAGAGAAAGAGAGAAAAAGATAGAGATTAATTATAATATGAGAGAAAAAAAAAAGGAAACTCACGATGAACAAATTTGCGAACACCACTAGGTCGCACAATAGATTTTTTTTTCACCACTATGAATACTTATTTATTACTTTCTTTTTTTTTTTTTCTTCCTTTGTACGCGCGGTTCTTTATTTAATACGGAGGAGGACACACACAGAAGGATATACGGCTTTCAAACTCGTCGTCGTGTTTCTCTCTCTCGTGTCTCGAGGTAGTAACGTTTTCAGGCGACGTTGAAACTTCGGAGCACACGAGTAGCGCGCAGCACGCCGGGAGAATCTGAGAGAGAAAGAACAAACGAGCGAGAAGGATAGAGAGGAGGGATAAACCGACGCCGTGGAATAGGAAGGGGAGGCAGCGTGCTCGCTCACGTTCGGTAATATTCGGTTATACTCGGCTAACGTTACTCGATTGGGAGGGAGTACCGGCGGCGTGAAAACTTCCTGACGGCTCCGTTGCCGGCTGTTCAGGAGTGGGGGAACCGAAGAGGGGAGCAGCCGGCAACAGCCGACTCCTCGCTTCGCTCTTCTTCGTTCTTTCTTTATTTCTTTATTTCTTTATTTCTCTTTCTCTTTCTTTCTTTCTTTCTTTCCTCCCTCTTGCTCGTACCGTTCTTCCTTTTCACGACCGATGCCTCCTTGCTTGCACGTTTATACGAATACATATATATAATCTGTGTATATATATATGTGTGACGGCATATGTGTGTCGTCGTTTTAGTAAAACGTATCGGCACACGGCGCGCAAACGTACGATTCAACTTCGTATATATGCGGCTGCGTGTTGTACAGGGTGATACTCAAGAAGGAATAGAAGATAGAAACATAGGTTAGAGGAAATAGCTTTGCTTGTGAAAGAATAGATGAAGGAGACGTGCCTGCGAAATCAATTACCGCGCGCTTTTTTTTTTTTTTTTTTCTTTTATTCTTTTTAACGATACGGGTCTCTTATTTCGAAGCGTGCGTTATATCGACGCCATCTTGCTTCGCTACGTTAATTATGCAGTATCTAGCGGACGTTGCACGTACAACCCAACCTATACATACACACGCACACACGAAAGAAGCTCGTCACGCGTATCGCCGTGATTGTGTATATATACATATATATGTATACATAATCATAGATTTTTACTTCTCTCTTCTTCTCTCTTCTAACATTTATAAATATATATATATATATATATTGTAAAATATTTCTTGGCACGTACTTGGAATTGCAAATAAATCAGAAATCATAAAAATTGCAGATATACCCCGACGGTGGTCCCGCATTTTCCACAGCCGAAATAGATATTACGAGCAACGCGGAAGAAGAAGAAGAAGAAGAAGTGGTAATAGTAATAGTGTAGTAGTAGAAATATAAACTTCTTCAGTCCAACGACGAAAATGTAAATTTTTTACCTTTACCGTTGATATATCTGTTTGCATCATTTCCCTCGCGTTTCTTCTTCAAGAAGATGCCGGAATTCTTTTAACAACAATACGTGTTCCTGTATCCTGTTTTTTTTATATATATATATATTTTTTTTTTATTTTCTATTACTATTATAAAATTTGTTTCCATTCTTGTATTCCGATGTTTATTTCGACTTTTAATTCGTGACGGTATTTTTCTTCTTCCTGCCTCGAGACTGGTAAATGCTACAATGCAAATGTTACGTATGTAATAAATAAGTATTACTTATATTTATACATATCTATATATATATATATGCATATAAATATTTCGATGTACATAGTTTATATGCATATATAAATGTACATAATTACGTATACATGAACAACTCGAAAAGAGAAACATTAGTTTTGTATATATAATTTACTTCGGCTGATACACCCCCCACACGACAAGTAACTTCACAAAAAAAATATCATTACGAAAACAAGATGGAGAAACAAAAGAGACTAATGCAGAAAAAAAAAGAAAAATAAAATACATATCCTGTTTTTAAATAAAGTTTTACGAAGAATAAGAATGACGTGGTAGATATTACAATTCGAAGTGGTTAAATACATGTGTACATATTTACATACTTATTTCCCGAAAGATAAGATTCATTTTTATGATCTTTCACTGAAAATTATAATAATGTTTAATAAAATATATATATATTGTACATACTTATGAGATATAGATATTCATTAAAAAAAATAAAACAAATATTTATTTTATTATTTATAAAACCATTTAAAGATAAATATATCAAAGTTGAATATAAAGTGACAGACAGTGTCAATAAAATGATTGAAAAAATTGGACAAGACTGACATACATTAACAGTTGTAATATTGGTAAGGAAATAAAAATCGAACAAAAAACGATTTCAAATCATTTGGAAAAGGCGTTGTGGAGAAAGAGAGAGAGAGAGATACAAAATATAAATAAAAATTTATTTTACATTTTCATTATATATATATAAAATACGAAGGAAATGTTTAATCTCGATCCAATATACATATATTATTCAATTTTTATTCATTCATAATATCACTCACACGTTTGTATTCGCGTAAATCGTTCGTTATATTATTAATTAACTAATCGTCGTCTCTGTCAGTTATAATAAATTTCGATTTATGTATGTATGTATATATAAATTATAATCATGACTGAAAGAGAAGTTTCATTAAAACTTGTTTTCGAATCTCTAGTCTCGTTACTGTTTTATTACATACTATTCATATTCCATATAAATATTGCATGTAAATATATATATTATGTATTTATATATATATATTATGTATATATATATATATATATACATATCTACATATCAAACAACGAGAGTTGGTCGTGTCGTCATATCGTTATTAATACTCGTTTGTTTATTCATTCCTATCTAGTTAAAAATGAAATAAAACAAAATAAAAATAGGAAAAATATGAGAACCAAAAAGAAAAAAAAAAACAAACAAACAAAAACCCCTCCTACCCATTAAAAATATACAACACAGATTGGTATGTAACGATTATCGATTGATATAAGTTTATTTAACGAAACAAAAGAAAATAATAAAACGTACGCGCAAGAGAAATGAATTAATAAATTGTGAATCATTTAAATATTACAAATCAGTAAAGATCCTCGAACGATAATAATAATAATAATAATAATCTCAATACGAAAACTTCGTAACATGTGAATCATTGTATATACGACAGCCATATTGTTGCTTCTTTTTCTTTCGAGATAGCGAATAAAAATAACGTAAGTAAAAATATTCGATAAATAAATTCATGGAAAAGAGAAAAGAATTAGAGAAGAGGGACACCCGGTATAAGGACGCGTACACGGTCGCATGGTCGAAAAGAATACGGTTGGAAAGAGGAGGAGGGATATATATAAAAAAAAAAAAAAAGAAAAAGAGGGAAAGAAAGAGAGAGAGAGAGAAACGAAAAGACGTGTGAGAAAGAGGGAAAAAGAGAGAGAGAAAGAAAGTACTCAGCGAAACAGCGATGCTACCAGCCCACCGTGGCATCAGCGTGTTTGTCATGGTAGGGGGAAAGGAATGATGGGCAAGGGGGGGTAAGGGGATTGGAAACGACGAACGAATGAACGAACGAACGAAGGAGGAACGAGAAGACCTTGCACGGTTCTCTCTTTTTCTTTTTTCCTCTCCTCTCCTCTTCTCTCTTCTCTTCTCTTCTCTTCTCTTCTCTTCTCTTCTCTCACTCTCTCGCTCTCTCGCTCTCTCTCTCTTCTTTCTTTTTCGCTGGAAGTCTCGCACGTAGAAAACGATGCTTTGTATGTTGGGTAGGCAGTTTAATGGGAGAGGTAATATGGGGGTTTCTAAAGAAGGAAAAGAGAGAAGATAGGCGTCACACACTTGTGAATATTCTTTTACAATCGGCCATGCGGCACCAAAAACTTTCTTACGCTTGAATTTTCATATTTCCCGCGCTTTTTATTTCGTTTTTCCTTCCTTCCTTTTCTTTACTTTACTTTACTTTACTTTTTTTCTTCTTCTATTTATTTTCTTTTTTAAATGTCTCTCTACTGCATATCGACGAAGAAGACAAAAAAAAATAAAATCAGTAGACGACGCATTGTATTTTTGGTTTTGTATCTTTATTATTTTATTATCAGTCGGTGAAAATACGTGTGAAAATAGAGGAGGAGAGAACGATTGGCGAACATACGGATTTGTAGTATAGAGAGAGAGAGAGAGAGAGAGAGAGAAGAGAAGAGAAATAGAATGAGGTCGACGCATTTCGCGATTCGTGCGCCCTGCGGCTCAAACGCAAGCAGCAGCAACAGCAGCAGCAGAATCGTATATGCTTCTTGCATTTGTGATGTCCCAGCGGAATACGAGTACCCGCCGTGTGCCTTCGAGGAGTAACGCCGTTCATGGAAATACAGAGGAAGGAAAGAGAGAGAGAGAGAGAGAGAAAGAGAATGAGAGGGGTCTCAAGGCTGCGCTTGAAAAATGTACAGAGGGGAAGGGATCAACCTCTTCCCTCATGGGACAAGATCTGATCGTTACTTTACCCTACCAACAAACTCACTCTCTCTCTCTTTTTCTTTCTTTCTTTCTTTCTCTCTCTCTTTTTCTTTCATTTTCTTTTTCTCTCTCTCTCTTACTTTTTCTTCGGCCAAAAAAGAATTTAACAATCTGCTTGTTATTTTTGACCTAATTCGATGGATCTCTATCGAAGCTTAAAAGAAGAAAATTGTGCCGACAATGTTGGAAAAATCTAAAGAGAAAAGAACGACGAAAAATACCAATATGGCGTCGAAAGCGAAAAAATTACACACGAGTATGAGAAGAAAGAAAGAAAAGAAAAGAAAAGAAAAGTAAAAACAAAGAATAGAATAAGAATTTTCAATATGGCGTCGGAAACGAAACGTACGAGAATGAAAAAAAAGAATGGCAACTTTCAATATGGCGTCGAATGGGGAAACAGGCTAAATGAAAATAAGAATGACGAGTTTCAATATGGCGTCTATAGAAAATGGACTTATGAACAAGAAAAAAAATGGTAACGCGTACGTAAAAGTATATTTATATATTTATATATAGTATAGTATAGTATATAAATAGAAATATGTATATATACTTTAGTGTGTGGATGTATGTAATATGTGAAAAAAAAAAAGAAAAAACGGTCAAGAAAAGGTAATACCTTATCGTGCGAGATTTTCTCACTTTTCGCAAGGTTTCTAGCGCATTTCAAGAAAGATACATAGCACGACAGCCATATCTCAAGCTCGCTGAGAACGCTAAACGGGCGCTTTCAACGTGCGAATTAAGATTAATCGCGCAAAAGAAGCCCACACACACACTTATATATGTATATATACAACATAACCCTCCCCCCACCCCGCCCTTGTGCCAACGCACACACGGGCAGACTTTTGAACGAAGAAAATCTGTCTTCCGGACGAGAATGTAAAGTCATGGAAAGAAGACTTATAGTTCGGCCGGAAGCTTGACTACTACCAGCTGGGTCCTTTTCTCATTGGCCGATTCTTCTTTTTTTTTTTTCTTTTATTCTTTCCTTTATTCTCGAGCTTTTTTATACGAAATTCCGTTTTCCCATAAGATTAGTACCGAAATTCTTCGAATTAATACATTCCGACCATATTTTTCTGGTTTCTTTTCTTTACTTTTCTTTTCTTTGCTTTTCTTTTCTTATGGCGTTTTAAATCGCATAAAGAAAATTCGATATGGCAAGAGAGAAAGAAGAAGAAGGAGGTGAAATGAAATAAAAGGAAAAAAAAAAAAGAAAAATGGATGCTCGGAAAGTAAAAAAAACGAAACATCTTTTTACGCGATTTCTCGTATAGTCACTAGATGTCGTCCTACGTATCGGCCAACTGCGATACGAGAATAATAACGTGGCGACTCATAGTGACTGATATCTATAAGTATTAAAAAAGAATATAAAACCACACATATTGCAGATTCAATATTATTATGTAGATCTGATTTTGTATATTTTTGTCTAGAATAAATTAAATTTAGGATTCATTTTAATCGAAATTTTTGTCATTTAAAAAACTATTACTTTATTTTAATGAACTTTTATTGAGAAGTTATTTTATTTCGAAATTGACGATATCGATGTTCAAAAATTCGCGTCATGAAAATAACCTTTATTTATGTAAAAAAAAAAAAAAAAAAAAAAAAAAACCACTCTAGAGTTTTCTATTTAATGTTAATATAATAAAGATTTTTTTCTTATCCAAAATTTTTTCATATTATTACTAAGTTTACTTCTTAGGGATGTTATTTTTTGAACAGGTTTAAATCAGATGAACAATATATTTATCCGTTGAACGTTTCGTCTCTATTTGAGACTTCCTCAGCAACTTGATAGTTATGTTTATAAGTCAATATAACATCATTTTTATTACAGTCATACGTTTTCACTATCTTATATATAGAGTCAATTTTTAAAAACCGTTATCCTACCATAACTTTTCGAACACTACTGGTTACCTATTCTATTCTAAAATATTCTATTCTCAATTTAGAGAGAAGTTCTATTAAATATATTTTTTCAAGTTCTATTTAATATTTTTAACGTTTTCGAATGTAAAAGTAAATTTAAAAAAGGGAGGGGGGCAGGAGGAGGGGGGAAAAAAATGTCAAGATTAATTGAAGATCTTTTCGATAATTTATGTGAAGCTTCCCATTTAAAATTATACTTTGTATTTCTACGTCTATGTGTCGTAACCACCGATCTAACCTCAAAACTTGCACAATGCTTTTTGCAATCTTATTAAAAAGAACGAAAACTGTTAGTGGAAGTAAACGGAAATACGAAAGAAATGAGAGCGAGAAAGAGAGGAAGAAATGGGAGAGAAGAAGAAGAAGCGGGGAGGAGAGAATGGGAGACCGAGAGTGAAGTTTTCGAATTAAATTTGCAAGAGAAACAACGTTACGTTAGCGGAGAAGCGGAGAAATCAACAATTGTTGAAGTACCTCTAGAAATATTCTCCTCTTCTCTCGTTCCCCCCCTCCCGCCCCACTCTTCTATCCCTTTTACTCGTTCGTTCCTTCGATCGTTTCTTCCTTTTTCGACGGAAAACTTGACGTCTCCGAACGACGAAGACGATGAAAATTCCGGAACAACGAAGAAAATGTCTTCTTTCAATCTTTGCCCTTTTCCAAAATATTCGCCTTGCTTAAAATATATTTCTATCGTGGTGAAGGAAAATGACATTGACAGCTTTCACGAAACACCTCATCCCCCCCTCCGATGTCTTTATATTTTTCGAATGAATTAAAAAAAGGAAAAAAATAACAAAAAAAAAAGTAAAAATAATATAAGTAGAATTCATTCTTATAATTTACAAAATTTTTAAAAACAAAAAGAAGTATTTTAACATTTCAATATACAACGCGTATAATATTAATATAAAAAACTGATGTGTGTACTTACGTACCCACGTAAGAAGTTATACTTCTTTAGCGTATACCTAAACGAATATATAACCTGAAAAATAACTTCAATTTGCGCGCGCGCATCGTAAATATCGGACAACTTTTGTGGGTGTCGATTTTTCGGTCGCATCTAACCTCACTATCCAAAACTCGCGCCAAAATAAGTATAACTTGAATAAAAACAAAAGGTATTCGCCAAAAATGTGTCTACAATCGTATAACCGAATATCATCCCCTTTCAACCCCTTTCTATCGAAGGATAGAAAATTCTTCGAGTTTTTTTACAAAGGTATAAAAAAAAAAAGGAATCCTTGATAAGATCGTAACGGTTGGATAAACAGTTACATAGTTTGTTTTTTTTTCTTTTTCTGATCCGACAAACGTCATCGATTCGTCGTGCATGAGAATAAGAGTACAGTCGATGAAGAAAAAGTAAAAAAACAGTGGCGGGGGCGGTGGCGGGGGTGTGTGGTGATTTAAAGGAAAAAGACAAGATCGAAAGAATGTGTAGAAAGTAAAGAGAACATTCTGATAGTATCCGTCAATATCCTTGTTGAACAATGTCGGTTCATCTAAGATTTGACAAGATTACAAAGCCAAGGAAGGAAGGAAGGAAGGAAGGAAGGGAGATATAAAGAAAGGGGAGTAGTATAGGAGGAGTTAGGTGGTTTGTAGCATGGGGGTTAGCAGGGGGTAAGGGAAGAAGGATTCCTTGGATGTTCGAGTTGTCCTGAAATGGAAAGCGCCAGCAGAGGCTTCGCAGCTTGACGTCTACTGTCAGGAGTTTGACAACGAGATAAGAAAGCTGAGCCTTGGGGTTGTTGCTGCTACTCTACTGCTAAACTACAACGATATTCCCCGGAGATAACGTTAGCCAAGGGTTGCGCGGACGTTTTCATTGGTAGATATCGTACCGGTGTGAATGTAAATTCGCCATGGCTAAGATCTTTCCAGAAAAAAGAAAAAAAAAAAAGAAAAAAAAAAAGAAAAGAAAAGAAAAATTCAACCAATACGATATATTATATTATGGTATTATACGTTACAACAAATCCTTACGCGTAACATGTATTATCTTTACGAGACAAAAGATCTATACCTTTTTCTTTTCGATGAACTATATTTTATTTCTGGTTTTTTAACACTTTAACGACCGTTCACACAACATGTGTGTGATGCTACCGTCGAAGGTTTTTGGCCAGTACCACACTATTTTTAATTTTTGATTAAACTACGGTTGTTTACCATGTAAATTGTAATAATTTATATTGAAAAATATTAAATAGTTGTTGTTTTTTGTTTTATGTTAATTTTTTCGTGAATTTAATAAAGTTCTTTAAAATTAATTCTTCAAAAATAATGCCGACCTCTGGCGACGTTTGACTGCGTAGAGACGTGCGGTCGTTAAAGTGTTAAGATAGTTATATATAGATTGCCGAATAAGATTTATAAATATTACGATAAGAATAATTCACGATTGATTATATTGTAAAATAATTTTTGTCGGGGAAAATGATTATAATCTAATTGTTATATTATTAATTGTTACATTAATCTTTGTCGCATCTTTGGCTTGGTATACATATATGATACGTATATAAATATTTAAATACGTAATACAATAGTATAATTTTTGTTAAGGTTTTTGAATAATAACGATCAAATTAACGAAGTTTAGATGTATTGTGTTTGGAATATTATAAAGAGAAATGTATGTCGAAATAAATAAAAAAGACGCTGAGCTTTAATGATTAAATTGCTGAAGAAGTCCCAATAAAGGGACGAAACGTCCAACTTAATTAAATTAAATTCTACTTCTTTTCATGTCCAAGTTCCCTATGAACCTATATCATCAAAAACAATAGTATAATATTTTAAAACGTAGGATTTTATAAAAATAGCGATATAAATTGAAAGAAATTTTGGAGGAAACAAAAAAATATATGTAGGAAAGAGAAATTTCTCTCTCTTTCTCTTTTTTTTTCTCTCTTCAACTCATCGTCGTAGCAATCTTCAAAATTATCCTCCATCTCTTTCTATCCTATTCATCTTGACTAGTAAAAATCCAACAGGCACGTTTTTAATGCAACACAACTCGCGGCTTTTCTTTTCTTTTCTTTTTTTTTTGAGTATCATCAAAGTCCCACGAATTTTCCTTCAAGTATTTTATACCGCGCGTGAGCGTGGTGGCCAGAGGAGCTTTTTTTCGAGTGATGAAAAAAAAATTAGAAAAAGAAGAATCGAAAAAAGAAAGAAGAAGAAGAAGAAGAACGCGAATCGTTAACGCGAGTAAAACAGAGACAGAGAGAGATATGGTTGCTTCCCTTCTCTCTCTTATTCTTTTTCCCTCTTCGAAAAAAAAAAAAAAAAGAAAAAGAAAAAAAGCAGACGCAATTTCGTCCCCCCTCAATCTAAACTTTCCTTTTTGTCCTTTCCAACCAACCAACACACCAACCAACCAACCAACCACCCCCGCTTCTACACACATCTCTCTCCCCTAACCCCTCTCCCTCTCCCCCGCGGGTTGGATTTTCTACTACTAACCCTCTCCACCCCGTTGTTCTTCACAACGGGGGTTTTGAATTAACGTGCGTGCCGTGGCGCGGTAGGTGCGGTTGCATTACTATTATTAACTCGACGGTGTTAATTAATTACATAGGTAAGCAGAGGGTGAGGTGAGGTGAGGTGGGCGGGTGGGGGTGGGTTAGAAGGTACGAATGAAGGTTTGAAGGAATAAACGAACGTACCAACGAATGTGTACGAATAAACACATAGCAAGCAAACGAAGGCACCGAACGACAATCCTATTCTCCCCCTCATTTTCAGCCCTTGCTAGCTACTACAACAACAACAACCCCAGACGGCGACGACGACGACGAGGAGAACGACAAGGACGACGACTACCATCAAATTAAATGCGTCTCACTTCGGTGCAATTTCAAACCCCACAAATCGCAGAGCAACATTGTTGTTTTGTCGTGTATTATTGCATTGTGTAATAACATTGTTAACAAAATCGAATCGATTATTGTTGCACTAGTTGTAGGACTCATTTTTCTGTGTTATCCCTTGTAAATTGTATATTTTTGTGTGTGTGTCTTTTCTTTTTTTTTTCTTTTTATTTATTTAATTTAATTTTCTTTTCTATCAAAAAAAAAAAAGGTTTTCCCGTGTCTATTTCCTTATTTTTCCTTTTTTCCTTTTTCATGCAAGATCGAGTTGAGATGATAGAAAGAATTGAATCGTCTCGCGTGAATCCCGTTAGCGACTTAAAAAAAATCGATTGAACGAAAAGATTCTTCATTTATTTTTAAAATAAATATAGGACAAAATTTTCAAGAGCCTTTTGTATATTTTATACAAGTTACACGTATTTGTTGAAAGATAAAAAAAAAAAGTTTGGCCAAAAAACAAAAATAAGAAGGAGAAGGAAAAAATAGATAAGAAAAAATAATGTGTTTGACACGTGAAAACACTAAAAATTTATCGATATAACAAATATACTGTGTGTGTTTGTGTAAGTCCGTGTGTCTCTGTAAAAAATGAATTAATATATTAATTGAATATAATAACATATAAATATATAAATGAATAATGAAATCAAAATTTCTAGACTATATATTATAGAAACGTGTCGAAAATGTTTTATGTGATCATTAATTCTTACTATATTCTATTATGTCAAGTTTACAGAAATACACAACGGACATGTTAGTTGGTTGGTTGGTTGTATTCACGTTTAGTTTGAAGGTAAGTACACACTGTACGCGATAACCAATGAATAGCTTCGTTTATCGAATTTCATACTATTCATGACACTCTTGTTGCATTATTTCTCTCTCTAGTTTATACACTTCTCTACCTTCTCTTTCCTATTCTTCTCCCTTTCCCTCCTCATCCTCCTCCTCCTCCTTCACCACCACCATCCAACCACCCTCGTTCACTTTACTTATTCACAATCGGTTCATGCTTCTCAAATGCTTGCTAGAGTTACGATCTCATTGCGTAATCTCGATTTCACCCATCTGTTCTTTAGCGTTTAGTTATTAAGTTCCAACAGGCGTTCGAGAAACTTTGTGCGAATCTCATACACACACACACACGTAAAGTCGTAACAATATGTAACAAATTTACCGATCGAAGATGCCTTTTTTTTTGTTTTCTTCTTCTTCTAATCAAATATTTCACCGATCTCGTTTGATTTCATTCAATACCATTACTAAAGTTGGAATCATCGTTTTATTAAATTTTTTTTTTTTAAGATTGCGTAAGTATTTTATTTATCCAATTCGTTTGTATAATTGTGTATTATTTTCTCTCTCTTTCTCTCTTTCTTTTTCTCTCTGTGTTTAATATAATATTTATTTATTTATTTATAACTTGTTAAAACTCAGTAAACACTGATTTGATTGTTATTAAGTAAAATAATCGTAAATTTTCAACTATTATTATATTATTTCCATATGATTAAACTCTTAAACTTATAAATATTTTCATTTGATATCCGATTAATCTATTATATATTATCACATATTTTTAAAATAATGATACACACATATATTTTGATATCACATTACTACGATCGAATAAAAAATCTTCATTTAATCGTAAACGTTAATTTTGATTAAGAAATATTGAGATTCATTCGTAATAATCAATGATCAAATATGTTGATAAATTCTATCGTTAATAAAAATAGTTTGATAGTGTAATAATACAATAATAACAAAACTAAATCATATAAACGTCTAAGTTTTCCAAACAAAATCAGAAATACCGGGTTAGTTTTTGATATAATAACATGGAAAACATTTCTCTCTATAGAATGATATTTACGATGCAACGTGGATACGCGTAAAACTCTTAACTTGGAAATTCTCTTATAACGTCAGGAACAACGGCCAAGGAGAACAGTTAGGGTACTTCGTGAACGATGTATTTTAATGTTCGCTTAGACGTTTATGATCCTTACCAACGTCCTATCACAAGACATACTCGACGTTCCTCTACTTCTCATTCTTTATTAACCTCGTCAACCCAACCCCTTTAACCCCTTCTCTTCTCCTCCCCTTTCCCCTTTCCCCCGATTCTTCTATCATTGTTACCATTAATCTGTCATGATAGAAACTAAACCTATTGTCCGAGATTTACTTATAGCGGTTTGTTTATTTTTCATACCATTTGAATCGTTTAACTAGAATGCCACTTTAGTTTTGTACGTGTGTGTGTGTGTGCGTGCGTGAGTTTGCGAAGTATCTATACAGGGTGTCTAAGTAAACGAAAAAAAGATCGTAAGATATATTTAATTGCATTTTTATATTATAGAATAATATTGGATTTTGTAATTTTATTTATTGCAAATTAGAATATTAATATGGTGTTATGTAATTGATTAGATAAGATTAGAAAATTGTAATAGAACTTTCGTACAACTCGTAATTCCATGAACGACAATTCCCATAATGTATTATATTATATCGAAACCGTTAAATAAACTGTTTTTATGAAACTGTTTCGTTCATATTACGCGATTACGTTTACAATTTGTTGTTATACGATAACAAACTGTGAGAATTCGTGGTATTATAAAAAAAAATTACATTTGCTTTAATTAAGCACTATATACACACGTGTTAACGACGTTTTCATTGTTAGCGATATTTCTTTTCCTTTCTCGTATAATTATATCCGTATCTTTTTTCTTTCATTTCTATTTTCGAACATTATGTTATCAAGAAAATAGTTAACGGAAAAAACAATACAAAACAAAACAAACAAATCAATTTACATTTGTTACGTATCATTCTAACGAAATAATTAATTGCAAATTATCTCGAAAAAATTAAAAAAAAAAAAAAAAAAAAAAAAAAAAAACCCAACCCCCCCCCACCCCCAAAAAAAAAAAAAAAAAAAAAAAAAAAGGAAAGACCTACCAACCCCCTGCCACCAAAAGAAAAAAAAAAGAAAGAAATATATAAGTATATCAGCGAATAATAGAAAACGTAATGGAAAACAAAAGAAAAAATAAAACAATAATGATAATAATAAAACATATATATTTCATTGAAAAAAAAAAAAAAAAAGAAAAAAAAAAAAAGGGATCCGTGTGTGTCTCGTGGAACCTTTTATGAAAATAGACGTGCAAAAATGGTCCCATGGGACTATTCCCCCATGGAAAACGACGACGACGACGACGATCGGAAAACATATCGAAATTCTATTCCTGGTAGCAGAATTTCCCTCTTTTGCTTCCCCTATCCCTCCTCCCTCCCCCCTATCCTCCCTCCTATCACACACTACCACCCTCATCATCACTCTTTCTCTTTCTATTTCGCGCAAGCGCATCTGCGTATACCCTTTGGCCGCATGTTTATTCAACGCATGCCCGTTCATTACCCACACGACAATATTGGTTGATGGGAATTGCTTGTATCCCGTGATACGCACGATTAGATATGCGGGTTCTTGTTGCTAGTGTGTTTAGGTGATTCTCTCACGTTCATGTGTATTGAGTTGCGTGAATACATACATACATACATACATACATACATACATACATATACATACAAACATAGACACGTATGCACATACTGCAACTTGCGTTGCATTATTTTTCCTGCTCGTCAAATATATAATTACTTTTTGTTCATTTTTTTTTTTACGTTTTTCACGCATATATAATTATTATATCAGAATTTTGTATATATGTATATATATGTGTGTAACAACACTTATATTACGAGTGTTAGCCGGCTTTATGATTATTTTATCGATTATGTTGTAGTATTGAAATATAATTTTGTTAAAGTTTTCGCGTATATTTGTTTTACACGTACTCGTGTGCATTATAATTTAATGATAATAAGAGAGTATTTTTTGTTTCTTCATTTTTGTTGTTGTTGTTTTATATATTTAAATTTATCTATCGTTAGAGTCTAATATTACGTAGGTGATATAAGAATGACGTGTAATAGAGTGATTTTGTTGATTTTTAAATATCCTAATTTATGTTAGTTTAGAATTAGTTACAGTCTAATGATGGCGTAAAAGTAAATTTATTGGTTTTTAAACGAGCCTTATTTAATCAGGGATTATGTAGAGTCTAATGATGGTGTAATAGTGATCTTATTGATTTTTAAATTAGCCTTATTTATAGTAGGATTATTTAAGTTAGACTGATGGTGTAATAATGATTTTGCTGATCGTTAAACGAACCTAATTTAGTCTAAGTATTATGTACAGTCATATATAATAGTGTAATAGTGATTTTTCGTTAGGAAGGTATATAATAATGATTTTCTGTTGTATGTTTAGATTCACATATATATATATATATATTTATTTTGTCATTGTTTTTCCTATTAAAAAATCATATTTTGATAAAGTAATATAATAATTATACTTTTTATAAATAAATTTGTTATATTGAAATATACCTAGACCGTTGGCTGTTAATTCGATAAGAAATTTAATTGAATTATAAACAAAAACGAAGAACACTTTTCAGATAAATATCGGAATTTTCAATCTTCATTAAAGATAATCGAAACCTTCAAAGTTTATTATTATACGGGGTTGGATTTCATGAAGGAAATGTGAAAGAGAAATAGAAAGAAATATATATATAGAGAGAGACAGACAAAAAGAAAGAATAGAGAGAATTGTGAAGAGTGTAATAAACGAAATTTCTTTGATTTCGTTGGTTGGTTATCACCACCCCCATGATATCTTTGATCTTTATTAACTTGATAATAAAAATCGATCGAGACAGACCAGCAGAAATAATGAACGCGTGACTCATGAACATATAAGGTGTAATGGGAATTGAAATCGAATTTTGTCAGACTAGACCAGTTAATCTTACTTTCCTTCCTTCTTTCTCTCTCTTTCTGTATTTTTTTTTATCTCTATTTGTATCTTTTTTTAAGCACAAAATGTACCATCAGGTATTCGTGTATTCGATGTCATCGTATCGAATCCTCGAAAGAGTAAGAATATTTTTCTTTTATTCTTTTCACCATATATCTTCTTTCATACATACAAAAGATTTATATTCCCCCTTTCTTTTCTAATCATTATTATATTATATTATAAATAAAATACTTAAACATATTCCATAACGTGTAACTTATAATTTCACATCATTCAGCATACAGTTTTATATATTGTTTTCTCATTGATCTGTTTAATTTTGATTTTACACCTTGTCTTATACTTATTCATCGATAAAAAAATATACGAAATAAAAGATCCTAACGATCCTTGCTAGTATGAGAGAGAGAGAAAAAAAACAAAAAGAAACAAAACAAAATTGCAAATTGCTAATTGAAAAAGCTAATAATAATATTAATAATAATGATTACGATAATAAAGGTTATTCTCTTCTTCGTACATCGGGGTTTACTAATAAATTTGATTAGTATACCGATAGGACGGACGAATTACGATTGTAATAATTACTAATATGGACTAATTGATTTCCCGATTGATAACAAATTACTATGAACTGTAAACGAAATCCGCATGACGAGATCGATTATTAGATTGTTCGATGACTTCTCTTGTTACGTGGGTTACTAGCTAACTAGGGTTTACAAGAGAGGGAGAGAGAGAGAGATAAAGGGAAAGGAAAGAGGAAAGAGGGAAGGTGGGTGGATGGGTGGTTGGAAGGGGGATGGGGGAGGAGGAAGAGAAGAGAAACGTTACTCGTTGACGTTTAATGCTGCATTTCAAATGCAAATACATAATGCGCGATGACATATTTGATGATAATTCGGCTTCTATTGCGGTACGACGCTAATTCACGAAAGGACATCGTTTCGACACATTTCCCGATAGCCGCGTTTAAACTAGGCATACATAAGCGCACACACCATGAATCATTGATTTATTCAATATTTTTCTTTTTTTCTTTTTCTTTTTATTTATTTAAAAAAAAATCAAATCCTATCTATCAAGTCACCTAATACAACTTTTGTTTTGTTTTAGATGAATAATTAACGCGTTTATGGTATATATATATCTATGTATATTTTGTATATAAGTGTATATAAATTAAAAATTAGTTTGGTATTTAATAAAAAAAAATATTTGTATTTAATATATCCGTATGACGATTTTAACGATGATTTAGAAATTA
>NW_014569721.1:278001-285370 GCF_001313835.1 Polistes canadensis
AATAAATAATTTAAATCATTTAAGAGATGATATATATCGATAACTATTAAATTGGTAATATTGTCGATTTAGATCAAATGTCGTAATTGTATATATATATATATTCATAGTTGATTCGACGTATTGTTAAAGATGTTCTAACAATAAATAATTAAATCAAAATAGACGAGAAGATATCTATGATCTTTAGATTGGTAATCGTTTCGATTTAGGTTACATATGGTGAGTATATATATGAGTATATTCCATGGTTGATTCAATGATTATAAAAATAGTTATAAGTGCTATGAGGAATATTAAAATAGATTGAAAAATGATTGATTTGTTAGCGACAAGGACGACTTATTTGTTCAACAGTTGAGAACGAAATAAATGCCATTGGCAAACTAACACAAAACATATCTCATCTCACCTGTCTTTTTCGCTCATTGCGAAAACACGCGAAAACATATTATTAATAATCAACCCCTAACATTCTATTCTATTTGTTGCAAATTGTTACATAAATCTAAGTCAAATAAAATTAGTATGAATTTAATAACAAATTGTTGTGTTCTTCTATATAATATAATATATCTTCTTAGTTGAACTAGTAAAGTTGTTCTTGTTTTTTTTTCTTTTCTTTTCTTTTCGTCGTATTTTAATGCAAATGCGAAACATACTTACTTACGTACGTATTTTCCATCCAAATAGTTTCAAACTATTTCCTCATCGATTTTGTTTAATACTTCCTCATCGATATTATTATATATGTTATCGCAAATATATGTTTCGGTTTTGTTCAATATTTTCTTTTTTCCTGATGATTTCAATCGACTGTTTCGGTGATTGGTTGACCAGAGAGAGAGAGAGAGGAAAGGTGGTGAATTTTTGTTGGCATCCAAATTTTCTGATTGAAAACGCTTCAACCAAATTTCTACCGCGTTTGCACTAATATTGCATCATATCCATAAACATCAGCAATTTTATTTTTACTCTTTCGTTATATATATATATATATATATATATANTCTTTTTGCGTAGAATATATTTTTCACGTACTAGTATAAATATTATAACAAAATCAATGAAATATAATATTTCTAGCTTGGGGAGAAAAAGAAAGAACAAAAAGAACAAAAAGAAATGGTATGTATCACGGGTAAAAAAATATAAAACAAAAAAAAGAAAAAAAGGAAAAAAAAAAGTAAAATAAAGAAAAACAAATTGGTGTAAATGAAAGCAACGAGAGAGAAAAACATTGGTTTGCGTTTCCTCTAAAACTTGAAAATACGAATTTGTTTGTTCATTTGCTAGATGGATATCGATCAAAATTATTTATAGAAAAAAAAAAAAAACAGAAAATATGGTACGAATAAAAATACATGTACAAATATTTCGAGATCGATCACGTACGAGTGATCACACACTCACATACCGCTCGCATACAAACGCGAGTTAGACGAATGTAAAATGAATCAAATCCCAGGAGTATTCGTACACCAACTGTCAATTAAAAACAATTATTATTTTCTTATAATACAATTGTTAACAATTCTTATATAGATAAATAAAAAAAACGTATTTTAGGATTATTAAACATTATCAATTCATATAAAATTTCATTGCGAATAAGTAAACATATATATATATATATAATAATAAGAGAAATAATTTAATAATCTTAATATATATATAATAATTTTCTAAAATATTATAGTATGATTATTTTATATATTAGTTAAATTGAAATAAAAAAAAAAATAATATTTAAATATAATATATTGTATTGTATATAAAATAATATAAATAATTGAAAATTCTCTAATATAGGAAGAATATGTACGAATATTATTATTCCTGCAACTAACTGTACACGTATACTTCTCTCACGTGCGTTACGTCATATCTACATCGTTCAATGCAAATTTTACTGCACAAAACCCGGTCAACCGCGGCCACCTTGTATGCATACTAGCTACCAGAGAACAACCTACCATATATATCTACCATATGTGCATATAACTACTATACATACATTTATACGCACGTTTATATATATATATATATATATATGTGTATGTGGTTTGGATTACGTTCGCCATTGCAAGCATGATCGATTCTTCCGCACGAGATGTTTTTTACGAAAAGGTTATTTCTCAATGCAAAGACACGCGAGTTCGATTCACCCAACCCCCACCCCCATCAACCCCATCCCCCTACTATGTTACGTTCTTTTTTTTCTTCTTCTTCTTCTTCTTCTTTACTTAAAAGTCAGAAAACGACTTTAGAAAATTCCGAAATCAAGAATTTGCCTGACAAAACATTTCAAAGTTTTCCTATGCACCTGCAGCAAGTTGCTACTCGGTACATACTTTTACTATATTCAGGTTTGAATTTTACTTTGTGTTTGACTTTCCCTTCTCTCTCTCTCTCTCTCTCTCTCTCTTTCTCTCTCCGAGATAATTTCTTATATTACGAATAGACTTTAATAAGTTATACAGATAAAAATGTCATCCAGATTTCGTAGGATTGTATTATATTAATCATATGAGTAACATTAGAGACGCGTAAGCTGGGATTTCAGTTTTTATGGTGGGAAAAAAAGGGTCGCGTCGTTTTTTATTTCTTACCCACTGTTGGACAGCGATACCAAAAAAAAAGAAGAGAATAAAAAAAAATAAAATAAAATAAAAAAGGGGTAGGTAGGTAGGTAGACGTGAATGATATAAATAGGCAGGGGGTAAGCTGAACAAGGTGTAGTAATTTAAAATGAAAAAAAGTGTAGTCGTAAATGGTGTAATAACATTTTATTAATGTGTCACGTATTATTATGTTTTATTTTAAATGAGTGAACAAAAGGAAGAAAAAAAAAACAAAGAAAAAAGAAAAAGAAAAATACAAGTGATTAATTTAAAAAATATTTCATGGAAATTAAAAAAATGGTTAAAAGGTATAGTGTATATATAACGTAAAATAATACAACGTAATATGTTTATCGAAATCTGTGTGATTAATGAGATAAAAATAATTGTGCAAACAAATTGTCGATAAGTTTAATATTAAAATTGAGTTACCTGATGGAAGTAACAAATAGAAGGTGAACGAGAAGGGAGGTAGATAGGGATAGGGGTGGAGGGTTGAGGGTGAGGGTGGTAGAAGAGTAGTAGGAGGAAAAGGAGGAACAATAGGAGGGACTCGTGGTGGCGTAGTAATAGAATGGTAAATACTTGATTAACGCGTTAGTACACCCTAGTGACCGTTGCTTCAGGAGTCTGAGTAAGAGAGAGAGAGAGAGAGAGAGAACAAGATAAATAGATATTAGATTGGCCAATGAGTAATGTCGAATTTTTCCCTAATTGTAATTGTTATTTTTTATCAAATAAAACTCACACAAGATTTATTGAAAATATTCAAAAATGAATAATATTTATTTGAAACCTCAATAGAGTTATGGTAGATTTTATTAACGCAAAGAAAGGGTTAATAAATTATATTATTAAATGTTATTATAGTTAAGAAAATTTATTTTATGGATATAACCATAATAAATATATTATTATCTAATAATTTATTTTCTATCATTTCTCTCAAAACTTTATATTTTAAAAAAAGAAAAATGTGGTTATAATCGAAAATGAAAAGAACCAAGTTACCTACTATACATATTTAACATCATAATGACGAGATTATTTATTGGTCAATTTAATTGATAGATATATAAAGATAAATCATAATCCATGGAAATATAAAAAATAAAATAGAAGTCAAGAGTTTATTGGTTTCTTTTAAAACGTAACATTGTCCACTATCTCACGTGTTCCTTTCAATCATTTTCCTACTATTCCAAACGATTCTTCTTCTTCTTCTTCGATAATGATCCCATGGTTCGTCGTAAAAAAAGAAAAGAAATAAAAAGAACAACGAAATAATAATAATAATAATAATAATAATAATAATAATAATAATAATAATAATAATAATAATAAAAGAAAAGAAGAAGGAAACAATATCAAAGAAAAACAGAGAGAGAGAGAAGTTCACAATCATTATTACCATCCTTCTCTACTTTTTCTCAAGGATAATGATACGGTCATTCTCAACGAATCGATCAATGGCAACCTACTACTTTGTTTTTTCTCTCTCGTCTTTTTATATTAGGTTCTTCAACATCAGTTAGGGGTTGTTAATAACACTGATAAAAGTAACCCTAATAATGTCTATGGCTACCACTATACATTGTTACATTTTCCTACTTGTTACGATATGTAACATGTATATATATATACATAGATACATACAGTCATACATTCATATATAAATTTGTCCTATACATAAATATATATATACACACACACGTGAAAAAATTCATTCATACATATAGCATACATACGAATGAATATATACAAATATATAAATAGGTATACACAGGTACATATATATATATAAACGTGTGTGTGTGTGTGTTAGTGGGTTAATGGATATTACGATTCCCATTCGTGCCTTAGCTCTTTTACCGAACCTGGGGGTGGTGTGTTACTTATACCGAACGAAACCCAACGTATCATCGAAAGAAATAAAAGAAATAAGAAGAGTGTGAAAGCAGCAAGTAGTAGAAACAACCTTTTTATCTGTTTTTTTTTTTTTCTGCACAACGTATAAAGAAATATAAAAAAAGAAAATAAAACGGAAGCTTGATTTTAAACATATTGTTAAATTTTTTCTTCGTTCAATGACCCAGCAACATTTTTGTTTTTCCCTCCCTTCCTCCCACTCGTCCCATTTCGTTTAAAGAAAAACTTTCTTTCTATCGGATATAAAAATCTTTTCTTTTTTTCACATCAGAATTTGAAATACGTAATAGATCGATTTTATTATTCATAGGATAAATAGAAAGAGAAAGATAGACACACCTTTCTCTATGTGTCTGTGTGTATATATACATATATATGTTTGTGTTTGTATGTGAAAGAGAAAGAAATAAAGTTCGATATGGTTCGTGGGCGAACCGCGAAAACGAAATTCCCGCGGACAGGTTAATGGCAATATCATTATTGCAGACGGTCGTTATTCACTCTAACAAACTGTGGCCCACGATGCATTAATCTCCCGGGGCAATGCATCACCAACAGCAATGCTGCAGTGCTTTCTCGCGTTAAGAGAGAACCCTCGGCAGCAGCCACCGTTTTCTCTCCTAGTTCACTTTTCCTCCTACGGTTAAACCCTCCACCTCCACCTCCACCTCCACCTCCATCCTTTCCTATCCTTTCCCACTTGATTAGAGTAAGATAGAAAAGTTTTAGGAAAGAAACGGTGGTGGAGAATCAAAAAAGAAAAAAAATACAAACGAGACAGAAAAAATCATTATTTCCATTCAAATTGTTTTATTCGATACGATAGAATAAATATATATGTATGTAATAATATATATAAAACAGAAAAAATAATATAATATATTATAATATAAGACAGAAAAAATTATTATTTCTTTTAAATTGTTTTATTCAATATGATAGAATAAATATATATGTAATAATATAACACAGAAAAAANTGGCACAACATTCGACCGACTGTAATCCAGATGATCCTTGGATCCTAATCGCTATTACGTATTTACAGGGTGCCGAGTACTTGGAGTGTACCCAATTGGCCTGCGTATCGTAATCATCACGAATTCATGGTTTTCAATGGTAACCAAGAAGTTAATACAACGATAGAGAATCATTTTTTAATTGAAAGAATGAACTTTTGGAATAATTTAATGTACAATTATACCGACAAATATCCAAAATGGTATTTATATAACGAAAATATTATCAATGGTAATAACGGTTGTTATCATTTGCAAACAACGAAATATCTTTTTTTTTTAACTATATTATTTACAATTGTCTCGATAACTATATGACATTGATTTGAAATATTTGTTTATAAATCAATGTGTGGTAATTAATTTTTCTCAATTCAATTAATAGTATCACTTATTATATAACAATTTATTATTCGCAAGTTCCTAAATCGGCGCCGAAAGTTTCAACGCAAATAATAATAATAATAATAATATTAAGAACTTTTGGGCCTATCCTGTAAACACACAATTTAAATACATATAATATATCTTAATATAATAAATAGATAAAAAATAAATAATTGAAATATATAAAATCGAAAGATTTTACATTAGAAAATAATACGTAAGGAACAATTTTTACTCGATAAAAAAAGAAAAGAAAAACAAGAACATTCTCTTATATTGAAAACAATTAAACCATATTTATAATCGTGTAAAAAGAAAAAGAAAAAAACTTTGTTTTCGGCTTACCACCCTAAGCTATGACACGTCAAATACACCTGAAATATGTATTATTAATAATAAATAATAATAATAATAAAAAAACAGGGAATTTCCTTTTGATTTTAATCCACTCAATTAAATATAATAAAAATGAAGTTAATTATGTGTGAGGATTAAGAAAAGAAAAAAAAGAAAAGAAAAGAAAAAAATATAGAAGAAATAATCGATTGTCCAATTGTCAATTCAATCGTCTAATTAACAATAGTTTGGTCAATGGGAATCGACGTTTGGTATTGAGAAACAGGTTGACCAATGCTGACAGTTCTCTCTCCAATACACACATACACACACACACACACACATCCACCTACACCCAAATATACGACAATAGTATAGACTCTGACACAATAGTAAACGTGACGCTGAGTTCGATAGCCATGTTCGTGGTATTGCACGAAATGTGACAGGCAAACAGGTTCCATTTTGTGGGTACTTAATTAGCGATTAAATATGCGTTGTTAGGAAGTATCATTTCGAACATTGTACCAATATTACCCTATATATATTGTATATGTATATATATATATATATGTATTTCTGTCTCTATTTCTCTCTTCTTCACATACACACTTACACACAACACATAGGCATATATGCAAAAGGTTAAACACGTATAAAACTAACACAATCGTAATAATTCGTTCATGCTCGGTGACACTTAACACCATGTGAATTGGCTTATCTAATCTCTAACTAACTCTAATTGGAGAGAACATAAAATTAATTGGTCGATTTGTCCAATTATATGTATATATATATATCTCTTCGATAATATATTATATTTTCTTTTATTCATTTGCTAAATGATTATTATTACATCTATTATGTATATCAAAATCTGATATCGTATTAATATAATTGATATTCTTCAAATTTTCTCTATAATTATCTTACGTTTGGGTACTTTTAACAAAGTATAAGAAAAACAATTAAAATTGAATAAAATTAAATTATGACAAAACGGAAATAAATCTTAAATAAAGTATTAAAATATATAATAATAATAATAATTGTTTAAGATAAAATGTGTAAG
>NW_014569721.1:286408-299374 GCF_001313835.1 Polistes canadensis
ATAATGCAACAATATAAAAATCTGTAATATTAATTCGTAGATTTAAAAGTATCGTATTTAATTTCACGTTACATCCTAAGATTACAAGTTAAGGGAAAAATAAAGAAAGAAAGAAAGAAATAGTTGTTCACCCTGTGCAAACACAGTAGCAAAGAATCGTAATTTTTTATTGCTCAACCCCCTACTACTATCCCTCGTTTMCTTTTTTTTTTATTTTTTTTACTTTTACTTTTTCCTTTTTTTTCTCTTCTTCTTCTTCTTCTTATTTTCGCAAAGAAGAGAGAAACATATTTCTTCTCGCGAAAAAATAATACTTCGATACACCACCATCATCATTATCATCATCATCATCTAGGGCGAACGAACGATTTTCTACGAACGTTGTGCAACGACGCAGWGTTTTATTTTCTCTTATACAGTTCGAAAGATTCTTCTGTAAAGTGCACCTTATCATGCGAGATTTTGCATTCTACTATTGTTTTCGAATATACTTCCTTCCTTCCTTCCTATATCGTCCAGTTCCTTTATTTTTCMATCACGCGTTTTCATACTTTCATACGATGATTCCACGTAAAAAAATTTGAAATAATAATAAACGTCATGAATTCCAAAGAAAAAAAAAAAAAGAAAGAAATCTTTTAGATTTAATCTTATTAAAAATCAAATCAAAATCAAATTAAACCGGGTTAATAAATACCGTATAAAACAGTGAATGTATAATGATTAATTAATTAATTAATTATCGATAGAAACTATCAACGTTTATAAAAAAGGAAATAAGACGAAATAAAATAGGAGAAGAATAAGAAGAAAAAGAAGAAGATAGCATGACTAATGTCAAGAAGATAAACGGCACAGTAAACAAGGCGTAACTCGTGAAGGTGCAGTAGAGATTTCTAGTGGAAACGGACCAGAAATTCTCAAGGGAAACCCCTCGTCAGAAAATTGTTAGGACTTCCGTTAGCAGAAGCAGATCTTCTGTCATTGTACCGACTTGTAATAATAGTACCACCCTTTTTAACTTATTCTTATGGTTATAATAATAGAAGTTTTAGTATACGCGTATCTATATATATATAATAATTATAATGATTATATATTTATAATTATAATTTTTTTCACGTTCCATAATTCCAACAATATTTCAACGGGACAAATAAAGAAAAATAGATTTTGATCATTACCAAAATAAACGGCTCGCATTATGTATGATAATAATGTTATTATAAAAGTAATTTCGTATAGGGAACCAACATTCCGCTAATTAAAATTCTTGACTTGTCAAATAAGCACACTATAATTTGTAAGACAGATAAGAAGTATTTTTTCGGAATATACACATATTTGAGAGAGAAAAAATAAAAAAAACACGTGATAAAAACGACAAAATAATTTGGAAAAAAGAACTTGTCGTTAAAATATTTTCATTTACTAGAACACAAATTGTAGGTATTAATTGGACGCATTGGAAAGCTCTTAATTTTCTTTTCAAGTATATTATCCCAAAATATGGTGTTTTATAATTATTATTTGAATACGAATAATCATCACTAGTGTGCGCAGTTTATTTATGCGCATGATTGCTACGCTAATACGCTACTATTATGTTACGTAATTAAAAGCTACGATGTATATATATATATATATATTTCTCTCTCTCTCTCTCTCTCTCTCTCACTCTTTCTCTCTCTTTCTCTCTTTAAATTGTTCTAGTCGTTCATATAATCTTCTTCTTCATTCGCGACAGAACCAACGAACGTTGTCCTCGTATATTATATACCCCCAATACGATCCAGTATCCTATAATGTANGCACACATGAAGGGTGATACGTTCTTTTGAAGGTTTAAACCCCTGAGCACACCTTTGATTTTTCGAACTGACGGTCCTAGATGGTAGTTTTTTCCAATATAGTGCCGTTTCATCGTCGTTAAAAATCTGATCAGGTGACTAAGGAACTTATGGGATGTTCTTGAACGGAAACCGCGCTGTAAGAGTACCGCGTAAGAGGAGGGCTGTCGCAATTTCAGCAGTGCGTTATATAGAAATCGCGATCTGCGAGTGCCGTGTTATAGGAGGTTTGAGTGTATATATATTTATAATTATAATTTTTTTCACGTTCCATAATTCCAACAATATTTCCACGGAACAAATAAAGAAAAATAGATTTTGGTCATTACCAAAATAAACGGCTCTCATTATATATATATATATATGTGATAATAATGTTATCGTAAAAGTAATTTCGTATGAGGAACTAACATTCCGCTAATTAAAATTTTTGACTCGTCAAATAAAACACTATAACTTGTAAGATAGATAAGAAGTATTTTTTCGGAATATACATATATTTGAGAGAGAGAGAGAGAGAGAGAGAGAAAAAATAAAAAACACGATATAAAAACAACGAAATAATTTGGAATAGATATTGTCGTTAAAATATTTTCGTTTATGAGAACACAAATTTTGGGTATTAGTTGGACGCCTTGAAAAGCTTTTAATTTTCTTTTCAAGTATATTATCCCAAAATATGGTGTTTTATAATTATTATTTGAATACGAATAATTATCACTAGTGTGCGCAGTTTATTTATGCGCATGATTGCTACGCTAATAGGCCACTATTATGTTTCGTAATTAAAAGCTATGATGCATATATATATTTCTCACTCTCACTCTCTTTTTCTCTCTCTTTCTCTCTTTAAATTGTTCTAGTTGTTCATATAATCTTCTTCTTCATTCGCGACAGAACCAACGAACGTTGTCCTCGTATATTATATACCCCCAATACGATCCAGTATCCTATAATGTATCGTCAAGTATTAGTCGTTTTATTTCTACTYCCAGTGATACTTGCCATAGATTTTRAAAATATCGACAAACCACCCCTTGTCGAAACTAGATTTGGATTTGTCAYAGGAAAATGGAGTAAAAGTTTCAAAGGATTAAATATTGCYAATTTTCTTGGTATACCGTATGCGGAACCACCAATCGGTAATCTACGATTTCGTGTAAGTTTTCAAATGGTTTTATTAATGATTTATCRTTTATTTGAAAAMATTGTTATATACAGTTCTAAGCAAATAATTATTGTTTCTTATTTTAAACACACACAACCCTTTGTGCATTWCTTTCCGTAYGAGTCAACTGACAGTTTTTTCTTTTTCTTTTTCTTTTCATTATAATAATATAATAATTTTTCTTCTTATTAAAAATATTATTTTGTTAAATGTGACACACACACAATAAAAAAACAATATCGAAATGAATATTTATAATTATATATTCAATAATTTGCGGAGAGAAACGAAATATACAATTTGTTTATTTTATTATATTACAATAATGATTTTTTTGGTTTCTTTTTTTTTTTTTTTCTCTTTGAGTTTTGCCTTTAAAATGTAACCGTTATATTATTATCAAAATGCTATATACTTTTTACTTTTATTTTCATTAAATCATTTCCAGAAAAAATTCGAGTACTAATTGGTTAAGTATACTAATCGTATGTAAATGGCATCGTTTACATCGATGATTGACAGTTTTTGATAAAAACAATATGATACGACGCACGTGTGTAACACAGGCATTGGCTTTTTKCACATAATATGTAATAAAATATTCATTTTTAAAAGGAAAAAAAAAGAAAAAGTATATCGTTCACCATCCAATCGGTTAAAATCTTATTCTATATTAATACTCATGATCAAGTCCTCTCATTCTAATTAAAAAAAGAATTTTTTCCTATACTCAAGAACGATTTTATTAATTTTATGATTCGTACGGAACAAAAGAAAATAAAATAAGATAAGAATATATAAATGAATGAATAATAATCACTTTTGAATAATCTTTTTTTTCTTTTTCAGAAACCAAAAGCATGGAATCGTTCATGGGACGTATTGAAAGCACAATCGGATGGTCCATCGTGTATTCAGTTAATCAAACTTAACACCACAGTTGGCTCAGAGGATTGTCTTTATTTAAACGTCTTCGTTCCAGCAGTAAAGTAAAATAAATAAATAAATAAATAAATGCATATATACATATATAGAGAAAGAACAAAAATTAAAAGCAAAAAGAAAAAGAATTGGAAAAAATAAAAGAAAAAAAATGATGTTGTAGAACAAACATTGCATGTGGGCGTAAAATGATTATTATTATTTTAAATCTTTATATAAAAATGTGTGTTCATATTATTGTGAAACGCGTATATAAATAAATTAATAACAAAAAGAAAAAAAGAAATTGATGTGCGGATATATACCAAAACGACGGGAATACAAAAGAAAAGAAAAAAAAAATAAAAAGAAAAAAGACAGCACAAGAAAACATCGTTAGCAAGTACAACATGAAGAAAAAGTCAAAAAATAAAAAAAAGAAAAAGAAAAAGCTATAACGTGAACACGACAAGGAGAAAAAATAAATTTGTATACATCTCGAGTACTTCAAACCAAGTGCACTTGATCACATCTAACTCCCATCAAAATACGAATACAAACGGATCGATTGCTATATCCTACTAGTTAAGTGATGGTGAAGTGGTGATGGTTGGTGGTTGGTGGTGGTGGTTGGTGGTGGTGGTGGTTGGTAAACTAGTAGTACGTACTACTTCCCGTTGAAATCATTTTATTTTTAAGCAAACGTTAAAGTCGAGTTTTAACACAAATAACACGAACGTGGCTTTTGTTGACAAAACGTTTGCGAGCCACGAAAAATATTAATAAAAAAGAACAAAAAGAGAAAAAAAAAGAAAAAAAAGAGATAACGAATTTTCCGACTCATTCGAAATGGAACACGASCATGATTACGTCGCAAGGTTATATCACGTGATTTAATTAAATATAAATGAGCCAAGGTTGTATACGCTGTCATAGCCATATTTCAGTCACTTAAAGCTACATCTCTGAGCTTCGTATGCTTATGAACATATAATACATATTATAATACATATGTATATATTAATTATATTTTTATAAATTTAACGAATCCATATATATATAATTATTAATTTATTTGATTATTTTTCAATCGTTATAGAATCGACCAGATGYAAAACATTCTAAACACCCTGTATTAGTATATATTTTCGGTGGAAAATTTACTAATGGTGACAGCAATAGCAAATATTTCCAACCAACTTATTGGGCCGATCAGCTAGTTATTCTAGTCGCTTTTAATTATCCATTGGGTCCTTTCGGTAATTTTCCTTCTTGTTTTGTTTTATTTCTTTTTTTTCTAAATTATATTAATTCAAATTATAGCAYAAATATTCTTAAATGATTTTACAAATATTCAATATGTTTTTCGAGACCTTTTGGAGAAGCTCCTCTTACGCAGTTTTGCATTTTTTTTCCCGTCATTTAGGAATTTTTGGAATATTTGAAATAATAAATTTTTCATTGGACTGTATTGTCGTTCTGTAAATTACAAAATTGAATTTATCAAAAAAATACGATATATCTTTTATTCTAGGATTTTTCAGTTTGGGTAATGGTATTGCCCCAGGTAATTATGGATTAAAGGATATGGTGATGGCCTTGAAATGGATACGACAAAACATAGAAAGTTTCGGCGGCGATCGAAATTCCGTAACAATGATGGGTTCAAGTTCCGGTGCAGCTTCCATTCATATTTTAGCATTATCGAAAAAAACTGATGGGCTTTTCGATAAATATATATTACATAGTGGTACTGCATTAGCACCATGGGCAATTAATTCCAAAGATAAAATAAGAGAAATTTCTGAAAGTACGGCCAATTATTTAGGTTGTCCAACAACATTAGAYGTCACTAATTATTTAATTAGTAACTCGATCGTTATAAATGATAATAATGTTATTAAAAAAGATTGGAATTTTCAAAATACAACCGATACTTCGAAAACAATTGATTTAGAAACGATTCAATGTATGAGATCATTTGATGCCGAATCTATCTTGATTGCACTGTCACATCACGTAAAAACAACAAATTTATATTATATTATTTATCCATTAAAATATTAACAAATAGAAAATATTTATTATATTAATTAATTACCCAATAGAATTTTATACAACAAATATATTTGTCATTTAATATATTTATATCATATTTAATATAATTATTACAAAGGTTTTTTATTTTTATTTTTATTATAGTATTCTCAACATACCCATCCGTATTGCGTTTTTGTACCGACAATCGAGGATGAGTCGAGTGAAGCCATTTTAACGATGCACCCTATAGAAATAATAGAAAAAAAACTTTTCCGTGATATACCCGGTATAATGGGAGTAGTTAATGACGAAGGTTTACTCAAGACACGTGGTAAAATTATTTATCTTTATATTTCTTTAATATTATTATATATTACTGTTACTATTATTATTATTATTATTATTATTATTATTATTATTATTATTATTTAAACGGTTAACTTTTAATAAGATTTTTTATAATTAAATCGTAATGATTTAAGTAAACAGAATTCTATTTAGATTTCTACGTGGACTCTGAGAAGCTTAGAATATTTGTAGATAAATTTAACACGATACTTCCAAACTTTTTGGAAATGCCATACGATGTTAACAATTTACATGGTTTYGTTAACGCCATCAAAGATTTTTATTTTGACAACAATAATATTAATACACAATTGCAAAAGATCACGGAGGTGAGTATTTTAGAAATATTAGATTTATCATTTTTTTTTTTTTAATCATGAATTTAAAAATATTTATATTATAATATATATTATTTTTAGATGACAGGCGATGGAATATTTACATGGCCAACGTACAAATCAATTAGTTATTTATCGAAAGTCATGAAATCAAATTTGTATTTATTTTATTTTAATTATTTTGGAACATTTAGTTATACTCAAGAATTTGGTTCAAAACCTCTAGGTATACAAATTTATTTTTTCTTTTTATGTAATTGAAAAGAAAAAAAACAAAAAAGAAAGAAACAATAAGAAAAATAAAAACACAAATTTTTGTTCACCACAGGTATCTCTCATTCCGACGATATTAAATATTTGTTTCCACCAGCTAAATACGATTCATCGTTTATTACTAAAAGTGATACAATCATGATCCACGTGTTGATAGAATTATGGTCAAATTTTATAAAAAATGGGTAAGAAATAACGTTATTAATTAWGCGTTTAACAAATAACAATAAAAAATCAAACAAATCAAATGAAAATCTCAATTGGAAAATTATGATCATAGTATCTTTAAATGAAATATTATTAACGAGAATTTGTGAGAAAGGGGAATAGAATTAAAAAAAAAAAAAAGAAAAAATAATGATTATATAATTAATCGTATATAAATCGAGATGATGATAGAATTGGGATAGAGAAATTAATCAACGAAATGCATAATTATCATTAAATTATGATCATAGAGAGATATGGAAACATATTTGAATATATAGTCTTGTATCAAACCCATATCCGGATCCTAACTTCCAACGTTATCAACGTTGGCACAACATTCGACCGACTGTAATCCAGATGATCCTTGGATCCTAATCGCTATTACGTATTTACAGGGTGCCGAGTACTTGGAGTGTACCCAATTGGCCTGCGTATCGTAATCATCACGAATTCCTGGTTTTCAATGGTAACCAAGAAGTTAATATAACGTTAGAGAATCATTTTTTAATTGAAAGAATGAACTTTTGGAATAATTTAATGTACAATTATACTGACAAATATCCAAAATGGTATTTATATAACGAAAATATCATCAATGGTAATAACGGTTGTTATCATAAATAACGAAATATCTTTATTTTTAAACTATATTGTTTACAATTGTCTCGATAACATATTATATTTTCTTTTATTCATTTGATAAATGATTATTATTACATCTATTATGTATATTAAAATCTGATATCGTATTAATATAATTGATATTCTCCAAATTTTCTTTACAATTATCTTACGTGTGGGTACTTTTAACAAAGTATAAGAAAAACAATTAAAATTTAATAAAATTAAATTATGACAAAACGGAAATAAATCTTAAATAAAGTATTAAAATATATAATAATAATAATAATTGTTTAAGATAAATGTGTAAGAATATTTATTATATATCATTCTATCGTATGTGATTTTAATATCTCATGGTAAGATAATGCAACAATATAAAAATCTGTAATATTAATTCGTAGATTTAAAAGTATCGTATTTAATTTCACGTTACATCCTAAGATTACAAGTTAAGGGAGAAAGAAATAAAGAAAGAAATAGTAGTTCACCCTGTGCAAACACAGTAGCAAAGAATCGTAATACTGGTTGGTAGGAGAGATATATCCCATGGGATAGGGAACCAACGTTTCGTTGGCCTAACGTTACAGGGCTAATAAACGAAAGCCATAATGAAATTCGCTTGAAATAAAGTTCACCGTGGAAGAGAGTTAACGCATATATAAAATATGCAGCATTCAGTTTCGTTGCTTTCTACAACCTACGTCCCCGACGTGTTCTCCGAGAAATTAATCATCTACCTTCCCCTTTTAATCCACTCATCCTTTCTTTTCCTCTCTCTCTCTCTCTCTCTCTCTCTCTCTCACTTTTACTCTCTTACTCTCTTTCTTTCTTTTTCTAGGTATATCTATAATTCTTTTGTTTTGTCTTCCTTTAGTTTTCTACTTTCTATTATATTATATTTATAATACTGAATTTTAAAATAAAATAAGATATAATAAAAATAATAGAATACAATTTTCAATATAATTATAAATAATGTGATGATCATATTTGATATATATATAAGATTATAAATTTATAGGATTTTTACGTCGATAGCGTAAAAGAGATATTCTATTTTTATAAAAAGAGCTAGACGAGAGAGAGAGAGAGAGAGACGTTAAAATAGATAACACACAGGATGATGTACAATGAAAGAAAAAACAATTGGCGAAAAAGGGCGCAAGCTGCGCGTTAGTAAATTCCAATTATTTTTCTAACTCGTACTACCACTGACTCGAATAACAAGAATGGAAGAGACGAAAAGATAGACAAAGACAAAGAGAAAGAAACAGAGAGAGAGAGAGAGAGAGAGAGAGAGAGAGAGACAGAGAGAGAGAGAGAGAGAGAGAGAGAGAGACAGAGAGAGAGAGAGAGAGAGAGAGAGAGAGACAGACAGACAGACAGAGAGAAAGTAAGAAGGAAGAGAAGAAAAATATTTGTTCGTATTTTAATAAAAAAAGAAGCAGAGAAAAAACAATATTCAAATAAACCGTATGAACTTTGATTAGAAAGAAAAAAAAAAAAATATATATAGGCTCTCGAAAACGTATAGAAAAAAAAAAAAATATCTTGCACGTATTTTGAGACGAGGATAAAAAAAGTATTTAAATAAATTTGCACACGAGAGTGTGCGTTGTGTCGATCGATGAAAAAGATGTTGCAAAACCACGTATAAAGGGGGGGGGGGAAAAGAAATAAAAAAAGAAAGAGAGAGAGTGAATTGAAGTAGATTCATTGATTGATGATTTGCATAGACAAATAAGTTCGAATTCTGATGAAGTTAACGTTAATCATAGTGTTTCGTTCAACACTATCGTACAATTGTTTTTCGAGTGGTTTTCGCACTAAAATGGGAGACCACGTTGACGTTGACGAGAGCCTAGTTACATTTAAAGCCCTTAATACCTCTTTCTCTTTCCAATTCATAGTACTTCTCCTCCTCTTCTTCTCTTTTAGTACTTCCGTTTGATCAAGTGTTGTTTACCATAGAAACGGATATCGTTTCTTCCGATCGAACGATTTCTCAACGCGAATTAACGAAGGAAATTCGCGGCTTTATCCTAGGGGAAAAAAAATCGACCCGATTCGATCAATCATTATCATTGATTTAACATCAAATTTTCAACGACTAATTCGAAATTGCGAACTGAAACGATTGATCATTTTTTTTTTAATTCGTTTCTAAATCTGTCTATGTGATTATGTTGAATAAACGAATAATCATTTATTAAACGTAATTTAGACACGTATGTTAGGCAAAAGATAATTAGATTGTGATATAATAAATGTTAACAATCGTTGGTATTGTAATATCACGATTGTAATATTTGTTGATCGAAATTACGTTGCATTTGATTGGTTGACAATATTTTTCTCATATTACCTTCTAATTAATTATTATATATATATATAATTAATTAGAATAATAAATAATATATAAATATTATATATATATATATAAAAATGAAAATCAAATAACAAAACCATAATATCAAATCGTAATCTTCGATTTGTATTATATTACATTTTCGATCGAAATAAATAGAAAAGAAAAAAAATAAGTGAAACCAACCAACCAACCAACCAATCATTCAAACAACGAATCCCATAAGAATAATATAATATCACCTCAACGAGGATTATTAACAATTATATATATCACCCGAACTTTAATCACAATTTGTATTATCAATCGAATCTAAAAAAGTACGACGATAATGGGGGGTATGGGGGAAGAGAAGATGCAAATATAGGATGGAGGAGGAGGCGTAGGGTGGTACAGGGTTGCGTCAGGGTTGAAGATATGCAATGGAAAACTGACATTTGTAGTAACAATACCCACCCTGTAACACCCTCCACACCTTTCCCCTGAACTACCACCCAGTGTTAGTTCAGTCCAGTCTCTTTCAACGTGCAAAATGCAAATTGAGAAGCATCGATTACGATACAGAGACGCATAGTTGTAGTCCTAGTTGTGTCCTAGTCATGGTGGTCGTTTGCTTGTGGTGGTATCGGATGACAACATCGTCGTCGTAGGGTCATAGGTCGAGTAGTATGCCCCTAGGGAACACGAGGAGATCACGCGAACTGGCTCGTACAATGCACTAATGCGACATATTGTTCGAGCCAGCAAAAATTGCCCCTCGTTACATGCGTTCACAATAGTCAGATAGTCGTTCTTGTCATAGTAGTAGTAGTCGTAGTCTCGTTTCTCTACACACTAGTATATAGATTTATATATATATATATATATATATATGTAACACCTCCACCGTCACCTAAATCCACGTTCTCTCAATAGTACCTTTCGAAATTACACCAACTAACTATTCATCATATTGCATTCTTCTCATTCTTTCTATTTCTTTTGCATAGCCATCAGTGGGATGCACATTCGGACTAGATATATATATTTCTTTTTTTTTTTCTTCTTCTTCTTTTTTTTTTTTTTATTACAAAGAAACAATGAATTGTTACCACGAGACAGGAGCAGCAGCAGCAGCAACTCGATCGAGTCTGAACGATAAATGTTTTCACTTTCCAACCCCCTCCCCTTTACCATTACCTACCTCCTAACTACCTTCCCTTTTTTTTTTTTTTTTACTTTACATAGAATATATACAATACATGCGCGCATATGCATGTAAAACTTCTTTTTTATTCATTCTTGGTACCTCTTTTATACATATATATATAGTTATACTGTGCTATCATTCGAGAATGCATCTTTTATATACGTTAGAGTTAAATTTATTTCAAATTTTCTGAAGAAGACAGGATATATAGAATTTCTTTTTCTCAAAGGGTCAATCTTTTTAAACTTTACTTATTTTTTTTTTTTTCCTAATTGTTGTAACGGATTATCTCATCTTAATTGATTCATTTTGATTTTTTCTCACCCGTATGTTTTCTATGTAATACATATAAACATATATTTTTGTTTATTATTAAATAACAAGGAGTAAACAAAAAAAAAAAAAATATGATAAGCGAAAACACGTAACAATTGATTAATGAGAATATAAACGATAAGACGGGTTAAATTATTTCTTTCGTATTTAATACTTTTGGGAACTATTTACTCGTTAATAAGTTTTCCTCAATATAATTCTCACTTCAATAATTTATTACTTGATAATTAATTTAATGTGTTAGTTGAGATATAATTCTACAACCGATCCGGAACTTTCACGTATTATCTATGTACACACACACACACACACACACACACATATATATATATCAGTTCTTACTAATAGCAAAACGTTATATATATATACATATATATATTTGAAAGAGAGAGAGAGAGAGAGATAGAGAGAGAAAGTTCGACGAGCACCATGATGCCCGTAGACATCGAAAATTCGATTAATTGGTAAGCGAAGCTACCTCCCAAGGCCGTCGTCTGACGTCTTACGGTAAGACGGTAAAGTCGGTTTAGAGACGAGGGTTATAACATTATCGTATAATCTGTTGTATCCCCATGACGAAAAAGAGAGAGAGAGAGAGAGAGAGAAAGAGAAAGAGAGAGAAAGGATGTAAGGAAGTCTGTAAACGTTGCATGGCTTTCAAGGTAGCAGATGCAAACCTTCTTCGATATGAGAAAATGAATATTTCAGAGTTCTTGAAAGTAACTATGTATGTATGTATGTATGTATGTGCAAAAGAGAGAGAGAGAGAGAGAGAGAGTAAGAGATAAATAGATAGAATGTTCTCACCGACTTTCCTCTAATCTAACATCCACACCTCTAATTCGGTCTTAAGATTCACGCCTATTCCATATTTGACCAAAACTAGGAACGGTGGTGTAGGATCCCGAGTACTTGGATTACCATCCCTCTTTCTATTTCTATCTCACTCATTCTAACTTTAATTCTATCTCTCTCTCTCTCTCTCACACACAATTTGTCTCACCCTATCCCTTTTCGTTCTCTCATTCTACTTGATTCTATATCTATCTCTTTGTGTGTGTGTGTGTCTCTCTCTTTCCCTCTTTCCCTGTTTTGCCGTATAAATGCATACGAAATTCTTGGCCTTACCTATCCTTTAGGCTAAGCTTAGCTAGGATAGGCTGGGTTGGGTCTAGCCTAGCTTGGTACACACGCTAAAATATTTATTATGAAGTTAGCGGGGAAGCAGCTGCATGAATATGGTCAAGATTAGATGTTAAGGGTACACCCCTTAGAGAAAGAAAGAGAGAGAGAGAGAGAGA
>NW_014569721.1:301339-308436 GCF_001313835.1 Polistes canadensis
CATTCAGGCAACGTTTCGATTTTTTTCTCCTTTTTCTGTATGCGTATATATATATATATATATATATATATATATATATATATGTATGTGTGTGTGTGTGGACCAATGCACGTATTTATTCGCGCGACTGCATTCGCTGATACTCGATGCGGAAGAGAGGTTAATTGTCGCGCCTCTTCTTCCCTTTTTAACCCTCCTCCCACCCTTTTTTTTTCTTCTTCTTCTGTTTTTTTTTTTTTTTTATTTCTTTTTTCCGCTCGTGGCTTTTGCTCGGAATGCCAAGTGGAATTAAAAAAAAAAAAAAAAGGAAGAGTGAATAAAAATAAAAAGAAACACACACACACATGTGTGTATATGTGTATATAGATATAGATATGTGTGTGAGAAATAAAATGGACGATAAAATTTCGATTTTACCTATGTACGATTAATTATATCAACTTTCATTCGGGCAAATGGGTATCTCTATGTGAAGAATTAATGAACAAAGTATAATTAAATAAAATCCAATCTAATAACGAAAAAAAAAAGGAAATAAGAAAAACACACACACACACACGTGAAAAATTTCTTTCATAAACACACGTGAAAATTCGCGTAAAATTTTTCTTTTCTTTTTTTATTATCATTATATATTATATTAAATGACTGTCAAGAGTATTCTAATAAAAATATATATACGTAATATTATAAAAATTAATTGATACATAATAATAACTATACAAATTATAATAACCAAAAAAGAGAGAGAGAGAGAGACAGAGAGAGAGATGTATATAATAATATACAAAATATATATAAAAAATATAGTATAAAACTACTAGAAAATAAACTACTCAAACAAAAAAAAAAATATAATAACAATAATAATAATTTATTTAGTATTTCTCTCGTCCAAAAATTACAATTTTTAATGATGAAATTTAACAGGAAACTTGGACATGAAAGAAGTAGAACTAAGTTTGATTTAGTTGGACGTTTCGTCCCTTTATTGGGACTTCTTCAGCAATTTAATCTTTACAGTTCAGCGTCTTTTTTCATTGAGTAGACATACATTTTTCTTTTTATTAATATTCAAAACACAAAACATCTAAACTTCGTTAAATTGATCGTTATTATTTAAGTTCCTCAACAAAACTTTTGTTTTTTTTAACAAAACATTTAACGAAGTTTAGATGTTTTGTGTTTTGAATATTAATAAAAGGAAAAATGTATGTCTACTCAATGAAAAAAGACGCTGAACTGTAAAGATTAAGTTGCTGAAGAAGTCCCAATAAAGGGACGAAACGTCCAACTAAATCAAACTTAGTTCTACTTCTTTCATGTCCAAGTTCCCTGTTAATTTCATCATTAAAAATAATAATAATAATAATAATAAATAATATCACTATATAATATAATAAAACTTATATAGAACACATTTCACGATTATCCAAACTATTCTTTATCGAATTAAATAATTATCAAATTATTATTAAATCTCTCCGTATGGAAAAAAATTTCCATAATAATTTCAAACAAAAATCCATTTGACTCAAACGTTGTTGCACGGGTGGGGTCTGTGGGAAAGGAAGGGGGGGGGAGGGTAAGTTAAAACTAGAAGAGACACTTTGCGGGGGCGTATTAATCGTGAAATAACGTTGGAGAAACCCTTCTCTCTCTTTCTCTCTCTCTCTTATTATATCTCTCTTTCCCTGACTTCCCTAGTGTCCCTAGGGATTCTCAGTTACAGACAATAAGACGCATGGATCTGAGGAACGAACGCTTACGATGGCCCCGAGGCACTCATCGTGGTCTTCTCACATAATATCACAACTGATTTCGACGTATAATATGTATACGAGAGGAAGTATAGTCTTCGGGGCACGTCAACTATCTTGACAGATGCCTTCTTCTGCTTTAAATAGGAATGAGGAATGAGGGAGGTGTAGGGGAAAGAAATGAAGAATAAAAAATAAGAGAGAGAGAGAGAGAGAAAGAGAAAACAAAAAGATGGGGAAGCAAATGAACAAATGAAAAAAAAAAAGAATAAGAAAAATATGAACAATATAAATAAATATGATATACACATGGTGATTTTTTTTGTTAGTAAATAATCAACGTGTAAAAGACATTCTTAAAACAAAGAAAAAATCTTTTCATGTACAAGATGACAATCTTAACACATTAATAATTGTTAATTATTTAGCAGGTTTTTCTTTTCCATAATATCAACAATTGAAAATCATTTAAATTTATGGGTATAACGTAGTAATACCTCAATGTATTACTGTATAGTGTATTGTACAATACTGCATCTTAGTGTAGGACTTTTTGTTTCCAACACACATTAAACGAGTTTTGATAAAAATTTAATATAGGCCTGCCTGCCTGCTTGCCTTCCTTTCACAAAGACTCATTCGATTATATTTTTTTTAATGCTTTCGTTCTTTTGCTACAGGCTTGTTTTCCGCTTTTGTGCAGCAACAAAACTGCACACGTTGCACTAGAGATCAGTCGTCAGCAATCGAGATTCCTTTTTAAAGTATTTTCTTGCTGACGTGTTTACCATTTAATGTGACATTTCCCGATAAAAAAAAATTGTGAAATGTTGTGTCTCTTGTACGTGAGAAGAATTTTTTGTTTTTAATGAAATTTATTTGGAAAGGGGGGGAGGGTGAAGAAAAAAAGAAACAAATCCAAAAGAAATATCGAGTAATCAGTGGAATTTATGTATTATCGTTTATTTTGTATATTTAATTCAAAAACGATATTTGAAATGCACAATGGTCACTGTTTGGGGGGGATGAGGGGGATACAATTAAAACGATTATTCAATTACATTTGAAATATTTTATATTATCTTATATAGAAAATAAAAAAAGACAAGAAATATGGATTTAAATTAAAAAAAAAAACGAAGTTTAAAGATAATACAAATAGAAGGAAATTCGTGGAGTGACAGTGTGTGAAGGTGATGCGGTCACGTTGCTAAGCTTTTTGCTACGTGAAATCGACAGGTCTAACCGCAAGTTAAATGGTCACCCGGTACTATATACCCGAGCTTCAGTTCATACATACATACATACGTATACATGCTATAGATGTATATACGTGTATAAATATGCATGCATGTATGTATATGTATGTATATATGTATAAGAATATGGTTTGAACATAAGTCTCTGTAAGTGTAGAAACGCGTAAGTAAGTATTATATAGGTATATATATATATGTATATATAGGAACTGCATGTGAAACCGCAAGCTCTGAAAACCACCACCGGTTCTGTTACCGACGACTCCGGACGTCGCCCTTATTCTCCTCTTTAACCTTCTCGAGTAGACTACCAAAAGGAAGAGGAGTAATAGTAGTAGTAGTAGTACTAGTAATAGTCTGGCTTTATCCTGTTTATATAACCAAGCTTCACTAATATTCTCTGCTTTAAGTATTATATGCTTGTTAAAATAATACATTTTCATATATATATATATTTATGTGTCACACATATCACAAATCATCACGTATATCATACATTTATATCACAAAAATATACACAAAAAGTATTAATATATTAAATATATATATATATATAGAAAAATATATGTCTCGTTTGCAAAATAATATTAACCCTTTGCACTCGAGACTGTTTTCGCATGGACTATCCAGCAACTCGAATCCTTTCGTAGCGTCTTTGGTAAATTTCTTTTCTCTAACGTAAAATAGATGAACATAATAATTAACGCATTAAACTTTTATATTTTGATATTTAATGTATCTTTACATCTCTTTAAATAATTATAACCGCGCATCGAATTTCTGCACCATACAGAGTGGTGAGCGAGAGTCACCTCTCGAGTGCAAAGGGTTAAGACACGATACGTACATACGTTAAAGACACGAGACACCATGATATCTTTTCTCTACATACGTATATATACATACATACATATATATATATATTATTTATTATTGAATTTTAGATTTGTATAATATGTAAGCTAGCTTGAAAGAGGTCAAAGGTCTGTTACACGTTTCACACAAGCTACTGTAGCGAATAACGTTCTACCAGCTGCCCCCGAGCCGGCTATTAGTATTTCGAACAAAGCGCAATAAACCGGAGCGTGGATGAGATGGGTTGGACTATGAGATGGAAGTGTGTACGAGAGAAACAGAGAGAGAGAGAGAGAACATGAGAATGAGAGAATAGGAGGGTGAAAGGGAGGCTGGGAGGATTCTGGGAGGAGGAAAGGTGGAGAGGGAGGAGGATGGGGAGATGGGGGAGGAGGGAAGAGAAGCCAGGTCCAAATTTCGCGTCATCCAGGATCTTGCGCAGAATCGAATTCGATCGTTCTACCGTGAACCTAATTACGCGATTCATTAACAATGAAACGCACTTCAAAGGCGCTGCTCTCTATCGTGCGTGATTATTATTAGCGCATAACAATGCTCTTCGGTACAATGCCCATCGGAGTCTCATTGCAACGAGGTCTTCTATAATTGAAAGTACTCTCGCCAACTCATATCCTCGAGATAACGTGTTATTTCCTCTACCTCTCTTTCTCTTTCATTTTCTATTTTCTATTTTCTATTTTTTTGTTTTTGTTTTTCTTTTTTGGGTTCTATTTCTCGTCTATGTTTTAACGAAGAGAATAGATGATGATGATAATAATAATAGGTATTTATAGAATATTCGTAGATTTTTAATTGGTTGGAATGATGGATTATCGAATTTTGTCATTCTTAGAGATAAGTATTTTGTATTTATATATATATGTGTGTGTGTGTAGTAATATAGAGGTTGATTATATGAGGGTAATATGTATGGTATAATATATTTGTTTTTTATTATTTAGAAATAATATATTTCTTTTGCGAAATTATATTTGGGAATGGTTACTATATATTTATTTGACGATAGTGTATGCATTTTTGTGTTTGTGTTTGTAAAAATAAATAATATTGATATTTTTTTAAATAAAAATTGCAACAACATTTTAGTTAATCGACTATTTGGTATATAATATCTAATATGATATCTCTGATATATATAATATAATATACAAAATAATATATTTTATTAGAAAGAGAGAGTATATAGTAAATTATTCTTTATTGTATATTAAAATAAATATAAAATAATTGTCTCTTCTCAAAAAAACATGTTAGACAAAATTTTTTGATACTTATATCGAAGCTTTTTAAAATCTTTTATATACACTATATATATATATACGTGTGAATACATTCATGAAATATAGTATAATAGTATAGTACACTATACCCATAGTATATCGGGTTTCCTTTCGAAAGTACCGACTCTATGGATGACTCTAAGGTTTCTCTATATTATCGACTTCTCGAATCCGATTCCCGTAACGTTTCACGGTAAAAGCCGAATACGAAGCTCGAACTTGAAAAATTTGATCTTATTGAAAACGAGCTCTTTTTCGTTTTCCTGCGAATACGAGGAGAGACTCTTTAACACCCTCTACCCCTCACCCCGCACCCCACACCCCTCACTCCCCCACATCGACCCCGACCCCCATAGCAATGTAGGATCGATCGATCTTAGGATGGTGGTGTTCTTATATACGATCGGCTAGCATATCTTTGACACGAAATAAATAAATCCTTACACGCGTGTGGATGAATTTTATGGTGTTGGTGCATTAGGATCGATGCATTTTCTTCTTCCTTTCTTTCTTCCTATTTTTTTTTCTTCACTCGTCGAAAAAGGGATAAAACAAATATAAATTCAACGTTTTGAGAAAATATATAACTATATAAATACAATATATTTTTTCTTTTCTAAATAATAAGACAAAATATATTGCGTACAAAAAAAGATTCCCTGCGATACGATTCCAAGAAAAAATTAAAGAATAACTTAAATAATTAAGATACTTAATAAAAATAAATAAAGAAAGAAAGAAAGAAAGAAAAAAAGTCGGAAATAAGACTTTTTACAGAGTTTTTCTTAGGCATCCAACATAATACTAAAAGTGAATAGATTTTAATGAAACTTATATTAAATTAAAGTACACTCTTTTGTCTACGCGTAGAATACCTTTTCGAGTTATAAATTTAGCATGTAAAGTTCAGAAAATGTCAGAAAATGCAATGCTGTAAATTGTGCATCTTTGCAATTTCTTTGAAAAGTTCTGGTAAATAATTTTTATATTAAAAGTAAATAGATTTTAATGATTTATATATTAAATTAAAGTACACTCTTTTGTCTACGCGTAGAATACCTTTTCGAGTTATAAATYTAGCATGTAAAGTTCAGAAAATGTTAGAAAATGCAATGCTGTAAATTGTGCATCTKTGCAATTTCTTTGAAAAGTTTCGATAAATATTTTATATACTTTTAGCAAATTAATTTTAATGAAACTTATATTAAATTAAAGTACACTCTTTTATCTACAATTTGAATACAAATTTAAGTTATAAATCAATTTGCGAAGGTTCATAAAATGGCAAAGAATGAGATGCTGCAAATTTTTCCAACTTTGCCATTTCTTTGAAAAGTTTCGGCAAATATTTTTTATACTTAGAGTGAATAGATTTTAATGAAACTTATATTAAATTAAAGTACACTCTTTTATCTACAAGTTGAATTCTCATTTGAGTTGTAAATCAATTTCCAAAGGTTCATAAAATGTCAGAGAAAGCAATGCTGTAAATTGTGCATCTGTGCAATTTCTTTGAAAAGTTTCGGTAAATATTTTTTATACTTTTAGCAAATTAATTTTAATGATACTTATATTAAATTAAAGTGCACTCTTTTGGCTACACGTAGAGTACCTTTTCGCTTTATAAATCAATCTGCAAAGGTACATAAAATGGCAAAGAATGCGATGCTGCAAATTTTTTCCTACTTTGCCAATTCTTTAAAATGTTTCGGCAAATATTTTTTATACTAAGAGTGAATAGATTTTAATGATTTTTATATTAAATTAAAGTGCACTCTTTTAGCTACACGTTGAGTACATT
Source organism: Polistes canadensis (assembly GCF_001313835.1). Classification (NCBI taxonomy): domain Eukaryota; kingdom Metazoa; phylum Arthropoda; class Insecta; order Hymenoptera; family Vespidae; genus Polistes; species Polistes canadensis. The sequence continues at coordinate 308,316 of NW_014569721.1, forward strand.
TTCGCAATATAAATCAATCTGCAAAGGTTCAAAAAATGGCAAGGAAAAGTTGGCGGATTAGGCAATGTGAGTAATGCCTAAAACCAGGCATTGTTAACAATACCGGCCTAGGTTCCAAACC
>NW_014569721.1:309141-317569 GCF_001313835.1 Polistes canadensis
TGAACCTTTCCAGATTGATTTATAATTTAGATTTGTATTCTACGTGTAGATAAAAGAGTGCACTTTAATTTAATATAAGTATCATTAAAATTAATTTGCTAAAAGTATAAAAAATATTTACCGAAACTTTTCAAAGAAATTGCACAGATGCACAATTTACAGCATTGCTTTCTCTGACATTTTCTAAACCTTTGCAAATCGATTTATAAATCGAAAAAGTACTCTACGCGTAGACAAAAGAGTGCACTTTAATTTAATATAAAAATCATTAAAATCCATTTGCTAAAAGTATAAAAAATATTTACTGAAACTTTTCAAAGAAATTGCAAAGATGCACAATTTACAGCATTGCATTCTMCGACATTTTCTGAACTTTACATGCTAAATTTATAACTCGATATGGTGTTTTACGCGTAGACAAAAGTGTGTACTTTAATTTAATATAAGTTTCATTAAAATCTATTCACTTTTAGTATTATGTTCGATGCCTAGGAAAAAGTTGAAAATTTTTCTATTTCCGACTTCGTCTGTAGGCTCTTTGCATTCATAGTAATGCCGAGGAATTACTAGCAATGACTGATTTCTTGCTTTGAAGGTACCATATATATATATATATATATATATATATATATATATATATGAGAGATAGAGTAAAGGGTAGAATGTAATACTAATACACTTTGTTATTCCCTTTGTGTCAGTGAAATCCATGGATGGATATCAGCAATGTTGATTGTCGACAACAGTACTGTCGCAAACAGTATGTGGACAGGAGGTTTGCTTTTGATGATATACATACTACTCTAATGTATATAACGTACACGATATACGACTCGACGCGAAGCTTGATTGAACAGGATCATCTAGTTTTCCTGAATGCTATGTTCGTTCGACTTCTATTCGCGAAACAACGTTAACGAGTTCATCGTCAAAGCAAAATTATATTTGCTCAAAGGTAGATACCACCGAATTATCAACAAAATGACAAATTTTCCTACTAACTGTTTAATTTATTTACAAGATCATCATGAACGACAAAATATAATATCATTCGTTGATCAAACATTTATTATGACGTGTGTGCTTAACTATCCTAGTATTTTAATTATTATTCTTTGTATTATAAGTCGCGATATTCTTTTCTTTATCTTTATCTTTTTTTTTCAACTATTTGTAGTTAATTAAGCTTATTTTTTTTTTGTTCTAATTTTATAATACACTTTGCGATCTTCGTTCGTGCCCCGAAGACAAATTTACGAGTATTGATCGAAACTCGAATAATACCTATGGTATGTTGTATATATAAGCATACCTTTTATATATATATAACTATCATAAGATAAAAGCAATCTATATTTTCGTTTAAAAAAAGAAAAGAAAAAAAAAGACAGACAATGAACTAGCGCTTTGTTCTATTATAATTAAACTCGGAAATATTATATAATTTTTAAATATTTCTCAAATATCGTGTATAATATAAAAACAATTTTCCTCAATATCATAGAAAATTATTTGATTAATTAATTTGCCTTGAATTTTTTTGTACAAACGTATAACGTATCGTTAGCGTAATTTCAAAGTTGCCTAAGCTGCGGTGTAAACCTAGACGATCAAAGCAGATATACCCTTAAGTGTTGACACAGTAATTCGCGTATCTTTAATTAATAACGAGACACGAGTATTAATCGTTTCATAATATTATATTATTATTAATACGAAAAATCAATTGCATACACACATACACACATTAATCGATCTATATATATATATTTAAAAGAAATGAACTTTAATAAAATTAAAAAATAAAAAAAAAGAAAGGGGGAGAGAGAAATATTCTAACGACGAACGAAATTATTGAAAAGATAAAATAGAAAAAATATTTCTTTACACAATAACAAGAACAAAAATACAAAATTGCAATATTAAACTCACACAAAATAAGAAACTTCAATTATGCGATCAACTATATCTCGGATATGGATAATAATTATACGATATATATATAAAAAAAAACTTAAAGAAAAAAAAAAAAAGAAGAAAAGGGGTAGACAGGGTAGAGGAGGGGGGTGGGGTGGAGTGGTGTTTGCGTGAAAAGGAAGGCATTAAAGCACCGACGGATATGAATTAAAGTGAACATTTTCCAGTGGCCTTGGACAATACGAGTTGAAACGGTCGAGGGAGTTAATGCCATGTTGTAGGGGTAGAGAAGGGATGAAGAAAAGGGTTTGAGAGGGGGGTTGGGGTTGGTAGGAAGATCTGCTTTTGTTGCTCGTGATGGGATACGCAGCTTAAAGGGTAATTATATCGCGGAACGGTAATGTGTACATTTGTATCTATTAGACGACGGGCGACAACAATAAGGTTTCCTTTCTCATATTCATGCGCACAGAAATACGTAGTGAACAAATACACATACACACGTATATATATATATATATATACAGAATTGCAAAGAGAATGAGAGACAGAGACAAGGTTCTAAGACCGTCGACATTAATCATTTTAATATGCTACGTTTCTCTCGTTGATCACAAATCCTACTGTTGCTATCCCCCCCTGGAAAATGACAGAGAAGATTGGTTTTCCCCTTTTAATAGGATAAAGATTAAGAAAATATGAGAGAAAAAATGATAATATAGAAAGGGAAAAAGAAAAAGAAAAAACAAGAAATGAAAATTAAAGAAAAAAATAAATGGAAAGAAGATAAAACACGGATAGTTAGAAAGAGAGAAACGAGGTAAATGATGGAAATAATATAAAGTGACAATTAGATATAGGAAATGAGAAAAAGGGAAAGGGTTAGGAAAAAAGATTTAAAGCGAGAGAGAGAGAGAGAGAGAGAGAGAGAGAGAGAGAGAGAGAGAAATAAGGAATGAGAATAAAACGATAATGTAACGACTCGTATATGTTTACAAATTGAGACTCCTTTGATGAGATAGGAAAAGGAACTAGAGAGAGAGAGAGAGAGAGAGAAGTAGTAAAGGGTGTAAAGGGTTTTAGAAGGTAGTAGCAAGAAGGTAGTAGGTACTTAAGCATCGTCGCATAAAAAGTTGAAATATCGTTGTCGGACGTTACTTGTCTCGAGTACATGCAACCCTCGTTAGGCGAACAAATATACGACAAAAGACTTTGAGAATGGGTAAATAGAAAACGGAGGGGGAAGGAGAATGAGAGAAAAGAGAGAGAGAGAGAGAAAGGGTGGAACGAAAAGAGGAGGAGGAGGAGAAGGGGGGAGGTTTAAGGAGGAAAAGAAGACTTTAATAATAGAGAATATTATAATTGTATATAAAACGAGAGAGAAGGAACGAGAAGGGCTTGGTAAGGTTCGTCTTTAAGTTTCTTTATCCCTCCCACCTACCCCACCCCACCTCTCTTTTTCTCTTGGTCGTTGTATTATTCTATGATAACGTCAAAGATAGTAATGTCGTTTGCTGTTAATGCTAATAGATATATATATATTTTAATAATTGAATGATATATATATATATATATATATATATTTAGAATATATAGAATTATAATTACATAACACATAATTACATAACATAATAGAATTTGTCTATTTTCCCAATTCCCCCATTTGCCAAATATATACATATATATATATATTAATTTTTGATTATAATATACTGCAATTTTTTACGTTGCATCATACTACAAATTATAAATCATAGTGATTCTCAAAGAGATAAGGTAATGTATCTTTCCATTATGGTAACGAGGTGGGGCGGGGGAAGGGAGGAGAGGAGAGGAGGGATAGTATTCGAATTTCTAATAAAGCCACTAATGACCATTGTCGATCGAAGGGCCACAGAGATCATCTCTCTCAAGCACGGACCTTAAGGTCTGTTCACTGACCTAAATTATCTAGTCGCTTACGCACAGTCTACACAGGGTTGAAGCAGGGGTTTCGATGCTTCGAAGGTGAACGTATGCTCTCTCTCTCTCTCTTTCTCTCTCTCTAAGAGATACCAAGAGAGAGAGATAGATAGATAGATAGATAGATAGATAGAAGCATCTCATGTTTCCCGTTAGCTTCCGTATTGGTTCCCATCACATCCTACGCTGGAATGAGCAGATCGGCTTTCGCTGATCAATGAACAAGCTGAATGCTTTGCACGTTGGAATCTGCTTGAGATTGTCTTCGATTGTGTCCGTTAAATCTCCTCTTACTATTACTGATCTTACAATAGACGCATCTAACGTAAAGTACAAGAGAGAGAGAGAGAGAGAGAGAGAGAGAAATACCGTGTAATACTAATTTCATTTAATTATTTCACTAATCTTAATACGCGACTCCACCCCCCCCTCGTGACTCTACCTATCCCTCACCAACTTAGACAGCAGGTTATTTAAATTAATTAAATGATTTAAAAAAAATTGGTTCATATTTATTATATTCATATGTGATATAGGGTATAATTCAAAAGTAAAAGAAAAAAAGAAACAATTGGACAATATTGTCGTCAATTCTACTATTATATCATGCAAGAAGAATTAATTGACTTCGTATAAAGATTTCGTTCGTTAAATAAGAACACACAAAAAAATGGAACAAACCCCCGTAGTAGTGATAGTTAGAAAGAGAGAGAGAGAGAGAGAGAGAGAGAGGAAAAGTATTGATAATGCATCGAATTTATCAAATTTGATCGTTTAGGATCTATGATAAAAGGTTGTTGGGAAGAGAGAAAACGGGGTTAGCATAGTTTACTTCGACTATGTCGACAATGTCAAAGGCCACCACCATCACCACCACCACGTCGTCGTCGTTGAGAGAGAAACAACGTTTCGTTATTATAAACGATCGTCTCGGTGTACGGACAAAGCTGAACGAGTGAGTAAGTGAGTGAGAGTGAGTGAGACAGTAAGAGATAGGGGAAGAGAAAAGGGGGTAGTGTCCCCAGTCAAAGGCTCGCACGTGTTACGCAAACACGCGAACAGAGGAGGCCGAACCATCAAACGGTTAATTAACGATTCGAGGAGATTAATGGTAGCTTTTGAGAACGTAACGTCGACTCGACACGGCACTCCAAATCAAGAGACTAGTATAGAAAGGAATTTCTCTATGTGTGTGTGTGTGTGTGTGTGTGTGTGTGTGTGTGTGGGACTATGTGAAAGTGCATCGTATATGTATGCAAGAGTGAAAGGTAGGAGGAAGAGGGCAAGAAACGCTTGGATTATGTTACTCGAGTATAAAAAATGAGGGGGGGGGAGGGGGAGAGAGAGAGAACACTATAAGTATTGCAAATGTGTGTTGGTGAGGAGGAAGATATTTTACTTGAAGAAGATTCAAGACACGAATACTGAATTTTAGAAACTATTTTTTTTCTCGTAAATACTTTTATGATTTTTTTTTCTTTTTTTTGAAAAATTTGTTACATTTTTTTCACAATACTATATTTAATGAATATTATTTAAATATATATGTATATTTGTTAAGATAATTGTGGACAGATTGGATTTTTAATTGGAAAAAGAGAAGAACAAAATTGAACTCTTCTGCAAATATAAATTAGATCTGTTTTTTTGTTTTTTAATTTTATAAATTTGATACCGCGTATAAACTGCTGGCACCTTTCCCTCTCTTTCTCTCTCTCTCTCTCTCTCTCTCTATTCTTTTAAATTAAATAAATATTTCTTTTAGGATTTATATCTAATATTTATATGGACACAAAATTTTAGAATATTTATCTATAAATGTATATTCAATTGTTTTCTAAAATATACAAAAATATATTCTAAATACGTAATTGCTGACACGTAAAAATATATAATGTGCATTCGATCATTAATTAATTTTTTTTCGCATACGTAGGAACAATACACGTTTGTTTGTTTTTTCTTTTCCCAAATCATTAATTCATTCATTCGCACGAATAATATAGAAAAAAAAAAACAAAACAAAAAAATTGTTCGCGCGCGTAGATATGCGAATAAAGTTTAAAAAAGAAAAAAAAGAAGAGAGAGAGAGAGAGAGAAACAAAAGAAAATAAAGGAAGAAAAAAGAAATAACAAACTTTCGGTGGAAAAAATTTCTAAATTCATCCCCGTGATTCGACTTCGCGATCCGAGTTTCGTTCGTTCGTTCGTTTCTTTCTTTTTCTTTTTACATTTTTGAGTTACCTATAGAGATTTTTTTTTGTTTAATTCTATAAAAGCAACACGCACGTACGATTCGTCGATCATCAGTCATGGTCGTCATAGTGACGACGAAAATCGTTTAACCGTGTACCAACACAACGCAACGTGAAAACTTTATCGATTGAAGAATCTTTCTTTCTCGTTTTATATTTTGTATGTATGTGTATGTATGTATGTATGTATATATGTAATATTTTTTTTTTATATATATATATGATATATATATATAGTTTTTTTTCTTCTTGTTTTCATTGGCATTGAGAATCGGTTTGGTTCTATTTTGATGAGAAAAATGATACTTACGTTTCTACTGCATGCTTGTTGGATGCTGGAGAAGTAGAATCAGGTTGGGGTGGGTTGGGGGAGGGGTGAAGGAGAAAGGAAGAGGGTTCGATCAGTGCGTGACAAAGTTTCACGAGATCAGGAATAAATCGGTGTAGAATGAAAAAGAAACTTGGTCACAAACGCGTATTTCTTTAACAAATAGTGAAACAACAAACTCGAATTTTCTATTTATTCTTATATTTTATTTTCCGTTTTTTTTTTTTTTTTAAAAAAAAACAATCGACGAATACGTTTTCGTAGTATGTTATATCATTTCGTCGTCTTTCTCTCTCGAGAATAAGAAAAACAACACGTTTGTGTTTTCTCTTTTCTTCTTTATTTCATTTTTTTTTTTTTTTTTTTTTTTCAAAAAATTCTACTATTTCTCCATACTACTGTGATCGATTATCATCTTGATCAATGTTTTTTTACGCGACCCTCGTCGTCCACATTCTCTCTTCTTTTTTTTATTATTTTTATTTATTTATATATATATATGTATATATAAATTATATTATNATCGACGAATACGTTTTCGTAGTATGTTATATCATTTCGTCGTCTTTCTCTCTCGAGAATAAGAAAAACAACACGTTTGTGTTTTCTCTTTTCTTTTTTATTTCTATTTTTTTTTTTTTTTTTTGGAAAAAAAATTAATTAATTATCGATACTACTGTGATCGATTATCGTCTCGAACAATTTTTTTTTACGCGACCCTCGTCGTCCACATTCTCTCTTCTTTTTTTTATTATTTTTATTTATTTATATATATATATGTATATATAAATTATATTATTGTTATTATTATTATTATTATTATCATTATTATTATCATTATTATTATTAATATTATTTCTTAAATATTTCTCATTATCATATTATTATTGTTGTTAATTAACGTCTAAATATATGGGACGCTAATATTATAATTATTATAATGAGAGCGAAGTAGAATGATTAAAAAGAAACTTTTTTTTTTTTGATAATAACGTTAGATAGATAGATAATATTATGAATAAGATAATAATAGATAGGTGAAAATGTGAAGATGCGAGACAATTAAGATAGAATTAATTGTGACGAGGTATAATATTAGAAAAATTTGAAATAGAAATAGAAATAGAAATAGAAATCGATAGATAGATAAATAGAAAGATAGATCGATGAAAAAGAGAGAGAGAGAGAAAGAGAGAAAGAGAGAAAAATATATATTTTTAAAAAAATGTTAAGAAAAATAGAGAAAGAGAAAGAGAGAGAGAGAAGAAGAAAGAATTGTAAGAGAAAGAGAAATAGAAAGAGAGAGAGAGAGAGGGTGAAAGGGGGAAAGGGGTAGTAATAAAACAACGTGTACGGGGATCTCGTACCTTTTGCCCACTGTGCAGAGTGTCTCTGTAAAGTAAAACAGAAAAAAGAAGAGTTAGAAAAAAAACGCACACACACAAATATGAGAGAGAAACAGATGTGTAAGAAAAAAGTAGGTACAGTAGTTTAGGTATAGAAAATATGATAACGAGTCGAATTCGTTTTTATAATTTTTCTTTTCTTTTCTTTTCTGTCTATTTTTTTTCTTTTTTTGGTATTATTCTTTTCTCTAATGACGTTTTGTTAATTAACGTCAAAATTAATATTTGGCATGGTAAGGATAAAGATAGATAGATAGATAGATAGATAGATAGATAGAGATAGAGATAGAGATAGAGATAGAAAGTAGGTATGAAGAATAGAAAGAGAGAGAGAGAGAGAACACAAAAAGCGAATAAGAAGGTAAAAGTATGAACGATATGTGATTATTTATTTATTTACGATACGATACTTATTAGAATTATTTGTGGTATTATTATTTATATTAATATTATTTATATTAATATTATATGCTATTATAATGTATATCATTAATTTGTATATATATATATATAGATTATTTTATAAATTATATTATAATACTAATACATTAATATTTTAA
>NW_014569721.1:317809-325509 GCF_001313835.1 Polistes canadensis
TTATTACACATAAAGTAATCCCTCTCTCTCTATCTCTCTCTTTCTTTCTTTCTTCATTAATTTTCTCTAATTTTCAATTGAAATGCAAAATTCTTTTACTAACGATTGTAAAATCAATTGTTTGTTGGAAAGATGTTAAGAAAATGAGAGAGATAGAAATAGATAGATAGAGAGAACAATTTCTTTTAAACAGGGAGGGTTGGTTGTTGTCAAGGGTGGGTTAAGTAAAATAGAGAAAAGGGCTAAAGTCTTAGCTTAATTTCGTCGAACGAAACGACGCGTTCCTTTACAGCTGAGAAACGAATTCTAATTAGTCAGCACAGCCGGATGGTGGTGGTAGGCATTATCAACCCTTTGCGAGCGACTGCCTGTTGCTATACGATAACGCTAGACTAACCGTTTCTCCCTTCTAGACGTCAAACCGAGCAGAGTCACAAAGAGCTTAGGAATCACGTCTAAGTCGTCCCACCACCACCACCACCATCACCAGCACCAGCACCCTTAACCGAGCTCCTTAACAATCTCGTCGTCGTCTTCTTCTTCTTCTTCTTCTTCTTAGTCTTAGTCTTTAGTAATAGTTTTGCTCGTTTTCATCCCTGTCGTATTTAAATCGGACCTTAAACTTTTATCATCAAATTATGTTAACCATTTTTCTACGAACCATTACCATTCTCCTTTCTTTTCTTTACTTTACTTTTACTTTTACTTTATTTTCAACCCCTTCTATTCACTTTTGCACAATTCCATTTGAAATTTTGCAAATATAAGCGTCCTCTTTGTGTTTCTTATTTTTTTTAATTAAAAGTATTTTATATATGTATATATTTATACATTCATATATTTATGTTAATAAGTTATATATTTTATTAAGTTATATATTTACGTATATATTTATGTTAAATATATGTATATATATAAATTTATATATAGATCAATATGAAAGATAATAATTATATATATCCTGTTTTATGTTATAGATAAAATATATATATCGATTAGAATTTATAATTTTAAGTATAAACGCCAGTTTAATATTTAAGATTAAAAACACAAAACGAATAATCCTCCAATCAGGGGAGGGGGGATAGTTGGTTGGAACAAATTACTCAAGAACATATTCCATTAATTTCCTTTCAAATAAACGTCATCAATCTATCCCCAGAGATATCTCTTTATAGATATTTTTTACCATAGAAAATCTAACATACCAAAAAATTGAAAAAAAAAAAAAAAAAAAATGAAAAAAAGAAAAAGAAAACAAAATCGTTCACCCAAACATCCAATTAACAAATGTTAAACACGTACATGCGAGAAGCCACGCGTGCGTATAACACACCAATCCACCAACACGTGTACACGCAGCAAACACGTATATACTAAAATTGTTGTTAATCAATTGCTTATAAACAAATGAGATCTGTTGCACGTTCCAATTGCGTATCTTGCGCTTTTTGATTTTTCCCTCGTATATTACTTTTTTTCTCTTTTATTTTTTTTTAATAAATAACACACACACACACAATCGAGTGTAATCAAACGGAGAAAGTAATTAACGTAGTAATTAAAAGCGATGCTGGAAGAACATCCAGTTTGTGTACACACACACACACACACACCACACACAAACTTGTCAGAATTATACAAATGTGTGTATCTCTGTACGTATATATATGTGTCTATATATATATATATATATATATTGGTGTGTAAGTGAATAAACATAGCGGACTCGTTGAAGCACATAGAACCGGAAGTACGCTCGAAGAGATCCTGTATGGTCGATTCCGTGTACACGAAGGGACGTTTACACTCGTACTGTACGTACATATAACCTACGTGCTGCTTACGTACACATATTTACTCGCGTATCGTACGTGTCAACGAAGAGAGAGAGAGAAAGAGAGAGAGAGAGAGAGAGAGAGGAATATCCTAACGTGGTACTACTACCAGGTTAACGTTACAGGTAAATGTAATTAGGGTTCAATCGAATAGTAAGCACGAGCCTGTTGTCTAATTGCCCGAGGTGATAGCTCTCTTCCGGATTCGAGATGATGATGATGATGATGATGATGATGATCGAGAGAGACAACCAACCCCCTTTTTGGTTCATTCTACCTTATCACAAACCTCTGATCTTCATCATAATCTAGATCGACAATATTTATTTGTATTCATTCACGTATGCACAATAATTTGTTAAATTGTATATTTTTTTTTTTTGGTTTTCTTTTAAATGTTGTTCTTCCATCATTTTATTTCTTTTTTTTTCTTCTTTCGTATCGATATTTGATAATAATTATAGATAGAATTTGTTGTATTAATTTTTTGAAAATTTGTTTTTTTTTTTTTTCAAATAATCTCGAAACTTTTGATTCTTTATATTTTAATGATTTACGATATGAAATAGAATATGAATTGTTCCTTCGAATTAAACGAGAATCATTTCTGTTTAATATTTTCATTTACTCTCTTTTTCAGGAAATATTCTTAAATTATTATGGGTTTTTAGAGTTAGTTGTTTCTTATAAGTAGTAATATATTATAAAATAGTAAAATTATTATATCATCTAATTTGTCTAATTAGAACTAATTAAAATATTCTTTAAAAGAAATACAAATTTCTCGTTTGTCCTATTATCGTTCAATTTTACATATCATAAAAACTTATTATCACCTAATATTAATCTGCTTGTCAAAATATTGATTACCTTCTAATTTTTCTAATTATTATAATTAGAGTATACGTGTGTCTTATTCTAAGAAGAAAATCTATCTCCGTCTTATCGATTATCATCCAATTTTTCTAATCATACAAATTAAATTAGAACCTTGACAGAAAACAAATCTCACATTATTACATACATATATAAATATTATTATTATTAATTATTATATTAATTTTACACAGAGTGTGTGTAAAAACTTATTATCCTATATAATTAATTTAAAAATCAAAACGTATCGTCATATCTAATTATTCTCCAAACAAATGATTTAAATCATGCATTAAACACGAATAACGAAAATTCGATATTAAAGTTAAAAAAAAAAAGAAACATTTCTCATCAATTATCCAATCACTTAATATTTCACGTAATAACCACTACCACCAACAACAACAACAACAACAAAACACCTTTAGCAATCTACCACCCCGTCCTCTTCCTCCTCCTCCTCCTCCTCCCACTTTATTTAACAAATTTGCCAATATTTTATCCATCAATAAATTCAATCACCTCTCTAATACAATATATTTATCTCGTACAAATTAATCTATACCTAATATAACACACATACATATTATTCCAATTCAATAAACAAGATTATTCTTATCGTAAGATATTAACACGCTAGATTGATATCCACATAAATACATACATACATACATACATAAATACATACATACATACACACATACATAGATATTTACCGACAGAGATATGATCGTAATGTTTGCGAAATAACGAATGAACACGTCCGAATAGAATTTTAGTGGTAGGAAGGGAGGATGATGCCAAGTTAAATAGGAAACTGGGAATGGCACATAGGGACAGAGACAGAGGTTCACCCAAAGATAAAGAGAGATAGATAGATAGATAGATAGATAGATAGATAGATAGAGGAAGATAGATAGATGTATAGATAGATAGATAGATAGATAGATAGAGAGACGTAGGAGGAATCCTATGGGCCAGATCCATCGTTCCGAATATCTCGGACAGTTCAATCAGTTGTTTATTAAGCACCTGCAGGCTGACAAGCTTCCCTACATGCTTCCCCGAGCAGCTAATTCGTACACGCATCAGCGTGAAGCCGAACGATGGTGATGGGGTGCTGGTGCTGGTGCTACTACTGTTGCTGCTGCTGCTGTTACTGCTGTTGCTGCTGTTGCTGTTCGAAACTGCCCTTCTGTAATTAGTTCCGACTTTGTTTGCCGGCTGGAATACGTTATAAACATAGACACGCTTCGAGCAAGCTTCGAAAAGCTCGTTCAAATCGTGGGTGTGGGAATGGGGGAGAGAGAGGGGGAAATATAAAAAAAAAAAAACAAAAACCTACGCGAAATTTTTTGCCTAAAAAAAGGCAGGGGAAAGGAGAGGAGAGAATAAGAGAGAATGAGAGAGAGAGAAAATATGCGTGTGGGGGAGAAGGGATGTGTATTTTCAAAAAGGGATTCGTTCGATGAACGGCTGCTGCTATTGCCTGCCCTTCTGCCTGCCTGCCTGCCTGCCTGCCATTGGGATCGATTTGTTAATTATTAACCGTCGGCTACGTTGAAATTGATTGTAGTTTTCAATTACGGATAACGAAAACCCACTCTTAGCCAATGATACACCCATGTAATAAAAACGTAAATAGAATTTTGCCAAGTTCTTTAGATAATGAATGAAATAATGTTTAAAGGAAATTAATCAAAATTAACGTATGAATATAAAAAATAAAGAATGCTAACGAAGAGAGAGAGAGAGAGAGAGAGAGAGAGAGAGAGAGATAGAGAGAGAGATAGAGAGAGAACGATATGAAAGACAAAAGAAAGGAAGACGAGATTATTATATATATTATAAAAAAAAAAAAAAGACCCAAAAAATAAATGTCATCTTTGATAGACCTATTCGACATGGAAGTACCATTGCTCGATGGAAACCACGTGAAGGTGGTGGGTTTTATTCCATCTGGATCAAAGGAGTGTGAAAGGTCTGACCAATAAATTAATAATATTATTATTATCATTATTAAAATACGTAGAATATTTTCATTTGAAAGATTCCATCGAATGTTTGTTCTTATATATGTTCATTTCAATTATTATATTATTATATTTCATGGGTAATCACATGTTATATTTTATATTAATTTAGACATAGGTATATACGTGTAATATGTGAAGTTAGAAATTTTGGACATATAAAAACGAAATAATAATGATTATAATCATCATCATTACTATGATTAAATCATCCTTATCTCTAATTAACTACATTATTAAAATTTTCTTTATTTTTCTTTTTTTTTTCATTTAATTTATTTAATTAATTTTAGATATATATCAATATGTGTTTTCTACACATGAACACATGAAGTTTTTGACAAATAAAGAAAAATAATAATAATTATTTTAATCGCGAACTATCAACGGGTGCGGCGATGTAATATAATTTGTATTGTTATATTTTTCATCGCATGCTCTTACTATAATATAATTATATATTTTAAATATTATAATATATATATAAAGAAAAAAAAAAAAAAACACATGAGAGACAGATTTTTCGTTTTCTTTCGGTAATATGATTTAACACAGGTGCTCGTTATTTTTGGTTAACCGCGTGATTCAAACACATTGATTGGAAGCGAACCTGTGGTATGAAAAAATCGAGGAAAAACGGAAAGAAAACAAGAAAAAAAATCGTTCGATATACACATAGTTACTATGGTGTACACATAGGAAGATGAAAACGTGACGTTACGATGAGATACAGGTGTTACGATAATATTCATGTTATCTTCAAATTTACGAGAACAAAAAGAAAAGAAAAGAAAAGAAAAGAAAAAACACATAAAAATAATTTCTAATTTGTTAATCGAGAAAAAAATTCCTAAACTAAGTATCATTAAATTCGTAAAGAAAAAAAAGAAAATATAAAAATTAATTAACCACCACACACGAAGACAACAAAAAAATAATATATTTTTCAAAAAAACATCGTTACGAATCTTTCAGCTCGTCTCTAATAATTAACAATTTTCCTTTTTGTTTTGTTTTGTTTTTTTTATCCAACTATTATTCATTTTGTTTTACTTTTTAATACTGCACGTTATTTGCACATTTCTTTTTTTTTTTGTTGTACACTCTCCGAATACGCATGAGAGTTCCTCCTGACACGATATATTCTTCCACGTTATTGCACAAAACGCCAATGCGAAACAAACACAATGGCAGAAAAAAATATTTACAAGATAGATAAATAAATAAATAAATAAATAAATAAATAAATTAAACAAACACGAGAAACTCGACTCTTACTATTTCATATTGTCTCACGTTCGTAACTTTTTGTTCCATTTATTAATTTCACATATTTATTTGTCAATAAGTTCAACCCTCGTTCGTATTCTTTTATTCTCAATTAATAAACAATTAAAAACACTTTATATTATATTTCATTTCTAAATCACAAAATACAATTAAAAGAAAAAAGAAAACGTAATGAAAGAAATCAAAAAAGCTCACGAATTAGGTGATTTATTTTCGACAAACAAACAAACAAAATAGAAAAGAAGAAATACATTTCTTTTTGTTCCTCTTTTTTTTCACCCTATTTATTTTATATTATTCGCAAAACGCATCCAATTACACATTCAGAGAAACAAGGGACAATAAACAATTATTCCAACGATCAAGCGGAACTTCATGCCGGTAATCATTCGAACGAACCTCGTTATTTCGTTCGTTAATTTTCGTTATAGGAAATATGTGTATACGTTTTACCACCATATAATACACATGTACATATATATATATATATTTTTTTGTATTTTTATTTTTAGTTAAATAATTATCAAAATAGGGAGAAAGAGAAAGGCAGAATGAGAGAGAGAGAGAGAGAGAGAGAGAGAGAGAGAGAGAGAGAGAGAGAGAGAGAGAGAGAGAGAGAATATTGTTCTGTTCGTTTCTGTATAGAAACCACCCCTTCCTCTTCCCCCATACTCACCCTTCCTCTCTTTTACCATACACACAACGTTAACGCATGCAGAACATACGTTTCGTGAAACCTCACCTATGCACACCCTCTTTCCTCCTACTCCACCTCTTTTTCCGCACCCTCACCCTCACCCTCACCCTTCTCTCGATAGGAAGAATAAAAGGGAGGGTTGGTTGGTTGGTTGGTTCTCTGGTGATCCGTCGAAAAACTGTATGTAACGAAACGATCGTTACATACACGTCGACTACGATATGACCGCAAGCCATTATTGTATAAAATAATAAAGAGAGAAAGAGAAAAAAAAAGAGAGAGAGAGAGAGATGAAAACGAGGATGTGGAAACGTCGAGGCTGTATAAAAATTTCATTTTTCTTTTGGTTATATTTGTTTCTCTCTCTTTCTATCTTTCGTTTGTGTGTTTGTGCATACGCTCGTGTATGTAGTTTGTACTTCTCCCCCACCACCACCACCACCACCACCACTATCACCACCATCTATTTTTATATATCAAATAATATGATAGAATATTTCGGAAATTTTATATTACAATTAACGAACATTTTTTTGCGTGCGTGTGTCGATTCGTGTAAGTGTAAGTGTGTGTGCGTGTGTAATTTTAAAAAATAAAATTTATAATAATACAATATATGGAAAATTTGAAAGAGAGAGATATAATTATTATACGATAGTTTTGTTTGTTTTTTTTCTTTTTTTCTTTTTTTATCTTTTTAAATTGCATGCAACACAAATTTGCAATATACCAATATGGAATATAATTGTATTTAATAATGATAATTGTAAATACGTTTGTGTATATTAAAAAGAAAATATAACAAATAAGAAGTTAAAATAAAAATCAAATATAATAAGTACTTATTGCAAAAAAAAATGATTACATTTAAATTGTATCGATAATTATATTTTATATAAAATTGTCGTGAGCGACATATTTGTTAAATATACTATAATGAATATTTAATACTTGCAAAAAAAAAAA
>NW_014569721.1:326649-347060 GCF_001313835.1 Polistes canadensis
ATGTAATTATACAATTTTCCGGTACGTTAATGCGACTTTTGGGATATCCCGTATATATTTTATTATAACTTTCATATAAGTAAACAAAATGAAATAGTAATGCATGCAACTTTTGGAATATTCCATATATGTATATATGGATATTTATATAATATTCAAATTAAATAAATTAGAGATAGTTTATTTTTTATCAATTCTTTCATTCAAGTTTTCAATTAAAGAACTATTGATTTTGCTACCTTTGTACAGTCAGTATACTGTAACCTTTTAAATTTTATTCAATGGGCAGAATAAACTTATTATTTAAATCAACAAGACATGTTTTTGATAAACAGGTAAATATATAATTATTATTAAATAAATTTGCCTAATTCCTTTAATTAACTTAATTAAATAACAAAAAATTAATTAAACTAAAATAATATTTACTAATATAATCATTATTTCTATTAGAAAATTATTAAATATTAAATTTTTATAAAAAATTAAAATACAAATTAAATTTTAACAAAATTTAGAAGAACAAAAGTTAGGCGTTAAATTGTTGATCGTTTAGCAACCACCATAACTACCACCAACACTACCCCCAATTCGAAAACCGTATTCTAAACTAAGCCGAAAGCTTTTTCTACGAGATCTGTCGACCTATTTCGATGTTCAGAGATATCGAAAAGTTTAGGAGAAGGGGGGAAAAGAACTAGACAGGTGGAAGAAGGTGGAGTGGGGTGGGTGTTGATAGAGATCTATATAGAGAAAAGTCGAAGAGACGTTCACGTGGATGCAGAATTCTCGCACCACCACCCCCCCTCTTCCGTTTCGAGGGGTTGGTAAATATCTCAGCCGATAAATCCGTTCTACGTCAAGGGGTAAAGAGTTCAGTAAATACCTTGGTCGATAAATTCCTTTGACATCGAGAGTCAAGGTTGGCTCCTATCGTTCGAACATCTTTTTCCTTCTCAACCCCAAAAAACGATATCAAACTTGAAAGCTTCTTCTTCTTCTTCTTCTTTTCTTATTCTTTCTTTTTTCCTATCTTGTTGCTATCCTTTTCTATTAACTTCACCTACTATTACTTCGTCTCTATCGGGGTATACTAACCGGGTGGTGTTTTCCCCCATTTCAAATCGAAGATATATTTAAATATATATCCTTTGAAATTAAGTTATATGTAAAAAGAACAAAAAGAAAATATATTCGTTTAAATATAGAAAATGAATTGTATTATTCGAAGGTGGGCGTATAATATACGGTTGCAAGCGTATGATTAAATTATAAATAATCGTGATTATTCAATTTTATTGTCGTAGAGTGAGTGAGTCATTATTATTATTATTATTATTATTATTATTATTATTATTATTATTATTTATGAATCTGTTATATAGTTTTAATGATACATCTGTATATGTTCAAATTAGAAATTTTAATTATTACAAAATCATATTTATTGGGTTTTATTCATAAATGTTATGCAACTTGTGATCAAATTATTATGATTATTTATGATTCAATTAAACAAATATGCAAAATGCCCAACGAATATATGTATATATATATAATCCAATTACCATTCAAATCATATTTCATAATATGTGAAATCTTCTTAAAATAAGTGTAAACGTTACAAATCAATCTTTATTTTGTAATTATCGTTATTATTTATAAATCAACGCGCACAAACACGATTAAGGATAATAATGTAATGTAATAATTCATGCAAATTTATCTGCGGATTATTAAAAAACAAGAAAAATAAAAAAAAAAATAAAAAAACAGAAAAACATACAATATCATCGCGTATTCAATTTTAAACGTGTCCTACACATGAGTGATAACGAAAAGAAAAAATAGAGGAAAGAAAGCAAAGAAAAGCTCTTATTATTGATAAAAAAAGAAAAGTAGGTATCAAAGGAAAAATAGCAATCAAAGTTTAACAAACATAATTAACAGTTACGTATAGATGACACTCTGTGGTTAGTAATATTGACAACGCGGTACGGCATTCCGTTTGTTTTTCTCGTACAAATGTTTACAAGTCCATTAGGAATTGGATTGTTTAGTACGAACCTCCAACTTTGAGGGTTTAGCGTTTCTATTGAGACGAATCGATAGATTCCATTTATCAAGCCAATCATCTATCTCGGTTTTTTCTGTCTCTTTCTCTTACGTTTAATATATACCATAATTTCATTTAATTATTTAATTATCAACGATATATAATTATACGTACAATCATATAGGTAATAATGATAATAAATAATCTTTTTTAATATACCGAAATTATTTTCAAAATTAGGCATACGTATTTTAAAAATTTTCTGTATGATATAATAAATAATTTGATTTATACGTTATCTCGATCATCATTTGGATATTTTTTTTTTAATATCGAGATGATATTTTATTTTATTTTTAAGATCCCCCCTTTTTTCTATTAACTTACGTTAATTATAATAATAATAATAATAATATAAATATAAATATAAATGATTAAAATCGTATATTGCGAGATTAAAAATAATAAAAGTTATTTGTATCGTCCTTTTTTATCTGTTTTTTTATTGGAAATCGACAGGATCATTATACGAGGAAATATAATACAAAAGCTTGTTTTTCGAAGGAATATTAACAAAGTTCTATTTAACATCTCATTGTTTATGCATTAACTAAAGTTTCAGAACAAAAGGAACATGAGAAGCTTCACAATTATTATGTTTTACGTAAATCTATATATATATATATATATATATATATATATACAGAGTGTCCGAAAAAAAAGATTGAAACAAACTTACGTCCGAAAATACTTTTTATTACAAACAAATACAAACACATTTATAGATTAACGTGCAAAATTTCTGTTACAATTCGCGTTCTACGGAATCATATATAATACTTATTATAATTATCAATAATTTACACGAATTGGTTTGACTTAGTTCTCATCTGATTTACAATTACATTTTTATTTATTGAATCACGCAAAAGAGTTGGTTGATTTATTTAAAATACGATAGAAACAAATGACGAACTTTTGGAATGCATTCAAAGTGCATTTGCTATTATTTCCAATACAGTTTAAAATATTTGAAAGAGTTTCAGTGATCATTGATTCAATGTATTCTCGTAAAGAAAATAATTGTACAACATTATTTTATATATAACTGTTACAATAAATCATAAATATTCTCAAAAGTATATATCTTTTCAATGAATCATTTTCGAGCATAATTTTATACGAACTATATTCATTTATTTGATCACAGTAATATACAAAATATAAGTTTGATCTCAACCTTTTTGGACATCCTGTATATACGTATGTATTTTTATTTTTCTCTTCTCTCTCTTCCTCTTTCTTTCTATCACTCCAATATGCATTATATATATATATATATAACTAAAGTATTAAAAAACAAAATTATTATACAGCTTAGCTTATTATTACGTTTTAAATGATTACTTTCTTTTTTACTAGTTTTATTTATTCCGTTTTTCTTTTTATTTTTTGTTTGTTTTGTATATGAAACGAAAAATTTATAGAAAGAATTTATCTCTCTCTCTCTTTCTCTCTCTCTCTATCTATCTTTTTTTTTCCTCCACTTGTACTGTAATAACTCGTTTCAGATTTCTTTGAACGAGGGAAAAGGTAACCGGACAAACAAACGTGAAATTGGAAAGAGTCAAAAAGGAACGATGTAAAAAGTATAAACAAACGTGTTTTAAAAAACGAAATTTACTTGAAATAGAAAGATGAGAAGAGAGAGAGAGAGAGAGAGAGAGAGAGAGAGAGAGAGAGAGAGAGAGAGAGAGAGAGAGATGAGAGAGAGATTCGCATTTCATACGAATTTAATATTAGCTCAGGTGAAACGTCCTTGTGTCGAGAAAAGAGATTTATTTTTATTTATTATTCCATTGCGCATTCTGTGAAATATATATATATATATAAAACACAATGTGCCGCATATATCCCTATGTAACATCGAGTTTAATCCAAAATTGATTTTGAAACGTATAAAAGCTAAAGCTCATATGTGCAGCATAGATTTTGTTATATACGAAGAATTTACACGGATATAAATGCCGTTTTATCTTCTCGTTAATATCCGCAACGGGTGGTGGGCGGTTGGGTGGGGGGAAAGGGGCTTGTTTTACTTTTCATTTTTTTATTATTTTTGTTTGTTTTAAATCAGAGATATATTAAAACGAAAACGGTTCATCGAGATTCGATTTAATGCGAGAGATAAAAAAAAAAACTGCGAAGATGCGAAACTACGAGAAGAATTATATTGTATAAAAAGAAAATAAAAAGAAAATATTTATAATTAATTGACCGGTGTGACGAGAGAAAAAAGTTTTTTTTTTTTGCTATTTTGCATATTATAATAAATTTGGTAACGCGTATAAGTTATAAATTGAAATAGTATATTTTTAATTGCATTAAACGATGCAAAAGTTCAAAAGGTGATTTTAAATATCGTTTAAATACTCTTTTTTTTTTCGAAGATTATTTTCAGAATAATTCTTTCATCCTTTCTTTCTCTCTCTCTCTTTCTTTCTTTTTTTTTGTTTCCAGATTGAAAAATATCCACGAGCTTGTAAGTAACATAAAAGAAAAATAATGTAATTTTGCAAATTATACTCAAATTAATTATATACCGTTTTGTATCAAGTCAATTTTCGCAGGAACATATTTATTTCGATCCGAATGACTGATAAAAAAAACGTCCGAATATAACACAATGTAAAAATAATTAAATTAAACACACCTAAACTAAAATAATAATAATAATAATTTATTTAGTATTTCTCTAGTCCAAAATTACAATTTTTAATGATAAAATTTTTTCACAGGGAACTTGGACATTAAAAGAAGTAGAACTTTAGATTGATTGAGTTGGACGTTTCGTCCCTTTATTGGGACTTCTTCAGCAACTTAATCCTCAAAGTTCAGCGTCTTTAGACTAGACTTACTAGAAAAACTAGAGTTTTGTTGAGGCTTTTAAATAATAACGACCAAACTAACGAAGTTTTAAATGTATTGTGTTTTAGAATATTATAAAAAGAAATGTATGTTGAAATTAAATAAAAAAGACGCTGAACTTTGAGGATTAAGTTGCTGAAGAAGTCCCAATAAAGGGACGAAACGTCCAACTCAATCAATCTAAAGTTCTACTTCTTTTAATGTCCAAGTTCCCTGTGAAAAAATTTTATTATTAAAAATAATAATAATTATTATAATTTTATATCTATATACAAATATTATAAAATATATTATAATATACGTTCTCTCGAGAAATTTTTTAACAGAATATCGAACATCCAGCGAATTTACGGATCAATTGTTTGTTCCATTCAAAAAAAAAAGAAAAAAGAAAAAGGAAAAAAAAGGGAAACCAGGATTTTAAGCCACTTGATCTCGAATCTCTTCTTCTTCTTACTCATTTTTTCATTTTTATATTGTTTCGTATTCTTTTTATTCTCTCTTCTCCTCCCCCAACTCCCCCCCCCGATCCACCCGCTTCTAAACGAACGAGTAATCTAACCCTTTCTCGTAGAATCTCGTAGAACGACAATTATTATTCGTTATTCCCCATGGTTAATCCGATCGGTTGTATGTAGAGTTTGCTTCGGTCAAATCCAGCGTGCCCCGATAGAACCAGTATTTGTGATATAGCATGGTAAACGGGCAGATTAAGTGGATTTCAAGCGTTACCCGCTTCCATGCCAGCCTCAAACAAAATAAAACCGAGAGATATACCAATATACATATAACTACTACTACTACTACAACTATTACTACTACTACCATTGGTATGATACGTCCCTTATATTCTCATCTTTACCATCCGTGGATTTCTGATACTTCCCCTAAACCAAACCAAACCAAACCAAACCAAACCAAACGAACTACGAAAAAAAGAATGAACAAAAATATTCATTCTTTAGAAAATCATGATTGCTAACATTCAAGCCGAAACTTTTTCCACTCGGTGCTTCATCGATTTATCACTTTTTTCCTTTTTTTTTTTTTTTTTTTTTTTTTTTTTTTATTCTTTATTATTTCATTATTCGTGTGTATGATAAAAAGAAAAAATGTGTACGCGTGCAATTTCCAAGACTTTGTGGACTTGTTATTATTAACGTTCGATCAAAAAACTGAATGATCAAATATTTTATTTTGTATATAATTTAACAAATATATATTTCGCGATATCGAATAAAATATTAATTTATTAATGAACATATATTGCGAGATAATTATTATTTATTGAAGTTATCACTATACCGCGAATAATCAATGTAATCAAATCGTTTTCGTGCGTCGAAATTAATTATAAAATGTATGCTTTAAAAAATTTTAAACAAAAGTACATATATATATATATATATATATGAAAAATTAATGCAATTACTTTACTACGGTAAACATTTAGAACATTTTTTAGTTAAAAGAAATAGAAATAAGATAATAAAAACTTGCGCGCGTGTAATATAAATATTAATAATATATTTTAAACAAAAAAAAAAACAAAAAAAAAACCCAACATAATAATAAAACTATACGTATAATAATATCAATGTGTGTAAAGTATATTATAAACGGAAAATAAACATAAAGAATAATACATACATACTATACGCGTAATACAAATACATTTACAAATAAAAAAATTCATTAATAAAAATAAAACAAATCTGATCGTCCAATAACCGTTATCCAATTTTATTATAAACACGCGAACGAGAGGAGAAGATTAGAAATAATAAAAAAAAACAAAACAAATAAAAAATAAATAAAAAAGAAAATGTTATAATGATATAAAAGACAATTTTCAAGAACTTATTTTCCCAAGAACGTGATATAAGAGAAAGAAAAAGCATGGTGTAGAGATCCGTGAAACGAGTATAGGCGTGATGGTGTATATAGTATCATGGCGATGGTGTTTCTGACGAGTGAGCTCGGCCGTACGTGTCGAGGATAAAAAATTAGCATTTTAATCGTTTATCTAGTAGGGAGACAACAGGAAAAGAGAAGAGGTTTGCTTTTCGGTCCAGTAGCTGCTCTTCCGTTAGTTGGATGTTCTTTTTATATACACACACATACATATATATATACATAGATATAGTAAAATGAATATCCTTGGTGACAAAGTCGATATTATCACGTGAAGCTAGTTCGCCTAAAGCTTTTTTCTTTTCTTTTCTTTTTTTTTTCGAAAATGGTAAAGCAGAAAGCGTGTAAGCGAATACAACGTTACCTAACGAACCTACTCTCCCCCTTCCCCTCCTTTTCCTCCTCCTTCTCCTCCTCCTTCTTCTTCTTCTTCTTCTTCTTTGCATATCCATTTATTTTTTCCTTTTTTTACATTGTCATTCGATGCTTATATAATCGCATTATTTATTAAACTAAACAGTTTGTCGAATTTTACTTAAGATTTATAATTACACTTATTTAGATTGATAATAAGATAGATGAATCATTCTTCTGTTTCTTTATGTTATTTTTTTTTTTATTCAAAACCAAAGTCTCGGTAGGGTAATTAAATGAAAGTATTAGAGTATGTATACGACCAGCTTGGTGATTAAACTACATCGTACTGCAAACATTTATCGGCCCTTTGAGAAATCTTTATCAAACAATACGTTAACTAAGTAAGTAAGTGTAGTATCAACTGCATTCTATTTAATTTATTATGTAATTAACAACGAAATTTTCATTTATAAATAGAGAAGCTTAGATTTGTATAATTATTTTTCAATCGTTTAAATAAAATATAATATATGCGCCGGGGGACGGGGGGGGGTGAGAGAAAAGGAATATAATTAAAAATAATGTTTAAACGATAAAATAATATGTTTTAAATATTACATACACCTATTTAATATACTTCGAATATTAAATGTAATATTTTATTAGATGGGCGTATTTAATTCCAAAATATCCTCACTGAGTAAGAATATTAAAAAACAAAAAAGAAAACAAAATTTATTTGCGTTGAAACAATTCTAATTATTTAATAAAATATGTTAGACTGTTATATATACCTTATATGATCGTTAATTAATTACAAAAAATGTTTATCGTAGTCTTAAAGCACTGTATATAAATTCGATGTACTGTCCTCTTCGAAATCCGAAAATAAACTGATTCGTTATCCTCTGTGTAAAGTACTTTTATTAAATATTGTTTACACGATTTTCCGAAGGCTATACGTGTATATAACGTATGCAATGTGCATAATAAATAGAATTTATTCTTTTGAAAGTCATAAAAACAACATTCAATAAAAAGAACTTTCACAGAGGATAACGTGCCACTCCAACGATCTATTTTGTACTTTTTACATTACAATATACACTTTTATCGATTATTTAAGGCATATATATATAACACAATATAATATATTTTACTAATATTTAGAATTGTTTAACACACACATACACAGACATACTATTTTTACCACGTTACTTGCGTATATCAATTTTCACACGTTTGCGTTTTAATTGCACATATATTTTATTAAAAATTTATTTCTAGATATATATAATAGATATATTAAACTATAATAATTTAGACAATAGTATATAAATATCAAACGTTCGATCTTAATTAACAAATTATCGACAATTTCGAATAATATATTAAATCATATTGAATCTATCAATATCGTTAATATATTTCATTCGAATACAATTACTAAACGATAAAATAAATAATTTTCTTCGATCGATTGAATCTCTTCAAACAAAATACACATATATTATAATATATTTCATTTTATTTATTATAAAATATCCATTATATTTAAATTCGCGATCAAATAAATAATCAATTGATTATTATATTGTAATAGAAATCTAATAATAAATCATTTACTATTTAAATTCGCGTTTTATTTTTTTCTTTTTATTTTTTTTTTTCAAATAACGTGAAGAAATAAATAGTCAGTGGTGGTCTCGTATAACGTACAACTAAACACGTTGATAATCCCAAGCACGGGAGTTTACGATTCTAAGGGAAATGGCTCGCGGTACTCGAAACTGAATGCCTGCCTACCTGCCTGCCTGCCTCCTGTGAAATTTTATTAACGAGCGTGGTAACGGTACGCGTTTGATGGTTTCCCACCGGCAACAACGACACTAGTACCAGTAGGATCAGCATCGATGCCAGTATGTGCTAATTAAAAGTGACGTATGGTGTCCCATGACGCATATCCATGTTCTGTCCATGATGTACCCTGTGTCCTGTCTCTTTCATTTCGCTGATCTCCCATTATTGCCCATCTCACTTTGATTTCTAACGCTAAACCCTATCATCTCTTACTATCCCTATCTCTCTCTCTCTCTCTCTTTCTTTTTTTCTCTCTTATTTCACTTCTAACCATTTGCAATTAGATCCCATCTTGTTATTACGCTTATCTTAAAATCATATTTTTCTCTATACGCGTATCATTAAATATATTTTAATATTTAATTTCTTATAATTAATTGAAAGAATTTGTCTATGTATTTGTATAATCAATGGCAAGCACGTTTAATCAACGTTTAATGTAAAGGTAAATAATATGAAGAATGTAATACGGTATTACGGATAAATATCAAAATAATTTAACTATGATATATATATATACAATATGTAATAATAACGTATGGGACAATGAGTTAATAGAATTAGTGTATTCTACACGAACGAATTCGTCGATAACTGGAAGATACGGGCCAGATCGTGGTTCTCTCCTCTCTCTTTCTCTCTCTCTCTCTCTCTCTCTCTCTCTCTGTCTTTCTCTTTCTCTTTCTTTTTCTCTTTCTCTTTCTCTTTCTCTTCTCTTCTCTTCTCTTTCTATGCGGGTTGGACATACGTGAAATTCTGTGAAACCGTTTCTAACGACGCGTAACGATTGATTCGATGCGTATAATACATATATACATATGTGTATATATATATAGATACACACCAAACTGAGAATATATACATAGAAAGACATCACATTCGTTTTGATCGATCAATTTAACCCGTTAACTGTGTTTGACGAGTATACTCGTCATATGAAAAAAAAAAAAAAAAATAGAAATTATACCTATCGCTGTTTAAGCTGAAATTTTATTTGAAAAAAAAAAAAAAAAAAAAAAAAAAAAAAAAAAAAAATGTAAATCCATTGAAACAACTTCATTTTTACTGATATCGTATACAATTTTTGATACACAATTTCAATGAAATTTTAAAAAAAAAAAAAAAAAAAAAAAAAAAGAAGAAAAACGACAAACAAATGTTCGAACGATTTAAGATATTTAGAAAATATTTGTAGAGAGAGATAACGGAAAAAAACAAAAAATGAAAAAAGGAGAAAAAATAAACACGCGGTACGAGCGGTTCGATATAATATTTACATGACAGAATGCAACTGAAACCGCATCAACAATTGCGATTGCAATTGCAGTTATACATTGCGCGTGACAGTTGTATTGTTAGTTATATAGTTATATGTAACAGTTACATATTGCATTGCACGTAGCACGTTGTAATGTTACAGATACACGTTAAAGTTACAATGTTACATGTTACAATTTCAAAAGCTTTTTGACAAGATGTAAAGAAAAGATGGTGGTTCTTTTCTGGAATTTGGAAGTTACTAAGTATACGTGAAACATTGCAACAAAGTTACTATCTTTCACGGACTTTATTTTTTATAACAACAAATTTGTATATTATATATTATTTAACAAAACTGATATATATATATATATATATATATATATATAGTGGACATATTTAATTTAGTTTAATCAATGTTCATTTTTTTTTTGTATCATCAAATAAAATTTTTGATTTTTTTGTAAAATCAAATAAAAAAATGTTAAGAAAAATTAACGTTAAATTTAAACTGTGTCTGAATCGACATATATATTTTTCATTATTTTTGTTATGTTTTGTTTAAAATGAATGAAATAAATAATGATAGAAAACGAAGGATAGATTGGAAACTGTTTCTCATTTCAAGATAGACGGCTACTTATCTTGAGAATGCATACTTGAAAATCTTTTAACATGGGTGTATGTAGTATTGGTTAGATCTTGTTAAAGAAGACATTGCTAACATACTGTTCGTACGTACAATAATACACGTATTATATATTGTATATGCATATATATATATACATATGTATATATGTGTGCGTGTGTATGTGTGTATATATAGGAAGAACCTAGTACAAAGATAAGAAGCATCAATGTCCGAAGATTTTGTAGTTGAGTTGGTCCAGGCTAGTTTGGCATGATGCCACGGTCTATTAGCGTCAAGACAGTATCGTTAGGTTGCAGCCAGACTCTGAGAAAACGAGTACCTACCTGTCCCGAAAGCAAGATTTAAGGGTGTCAAGAGGTATGAGATATGCACAACGTTACGCCCAAGAATTGTTAATAAGACAAGAACTTGGAATAGTTATAAGACATTTTAAATCGTGCTTGAACTATTACTCTTTATCTTTATCTTTTTCTTTTTCTTTTTCGTCGTTTGACTTTTACTATTAGAGAAATCGATCGTTAAATCATTTCTTTTTTTCTTCGTTACGTTTATATATATATATATATTATCTAGACAAATAATAACCGTAAAAGATTGATTTAATATCGTTTATGTATTTTTTTAATCTCGTTATGTGTATAATAAGAAATAAAATTAAATATTGTATTAATTTTTATAATATAATTCGTTTTATTGTAATATCAAATATTACGAAAATTTTTCCGTTTAGATTTATTTTTTTCTATTAATACGATAAAATTCTTAAAAATTTATTTAAAAAAAATTCAAACTCTTTCCAACGATCATTCTCCATTAGGATTGAACGAAGAAGAAAAAGAAGAAGAAGAAGAAGAAGAAAGAAAAAGAGAAGACGAGAAGTGATTAAGAGTAGAAATCTAGGCAGTCAACGTTTTCTCCCTTTTTTTATTTTTTTTTTTCTCTTTCTTTCATATTTTCCACCCCTGACAAAATTGGCCCGAAACCCCGCGAGTAGTAGGGTGCATTACCGATGCATTGCTGCTGCACATCCGTCTATTGAACTTTTTGATGCAGGCTTCGGAGCTCCGAACCCGCCATTTCTTCCTCCTTTCCTCACCACTCTCTTCTTCTCCTAACTTTTCCACCCTTCTACTATCGAATGAACGAACGAACGTACCAACCAAACCCAACCCAACCCTCTGAACCACCCACGCAACGGCATTTACGTCGGTGAATGCAACGACGTATGTCAAGCCGCGCCGACTCGCGTCAATCGAATCGCATTGATCTCCCCATTTTTCGATACTCCGTGATTTTTTTTTTCTTTTTTTTCCGATTTTTTCTCCTTTTTTATTTTCTATTTTTTATTTCCCCTCCGTCTCTTTCTCTCTCGCGCACGACCGGTCCCGTCCCCCTTGCCCCACGTTCAACGCGTCATTTCGAGAACAATCATGGATCATTAAGGATGCTTCTCGATAAAAGCATTTTCGTTTATTTATTCTATTCACACGATTTTTTTTTTTCTTTTCTTTTCTTTTCTTTTCTTTCCCGTGCGCGAAACAATTTTTGAAATCGTTTCAACGAAATTAAAGTGGGAATAGCAATTTTGAAGTTTCCTTCCTTTTTTCCTTTCTTAGATAATACCGATTTTTTCTAGTTTTATTCATTTGTATTAAAATCCGTACTTTATATCATACTTTTCATTTATTATAATTCATTCAATTTTTAACGTTTACATTGAATTTTTATACGTAAGATTTAATTTCTTATTTTTAAGTATTGAATGCTTTTTTCTTTTCCTTCGTTATAAAGACTCTCTAGGTTTCTGTACTTAAAAAAAAAAAAAAAGAGGAACTAAAATCTGCCTTGAAATAATCTGAATACTTTTTAACAAGATTGAATTTAAAATAGAAACAATAAATACTCTAATATGTTCCCCCTCTCGAAATTAGATATAAGTTTTATTTGAACAATATTTTTCCTTTCAAAAACGTGTTGTATTACCGAGATAAAAATTGGTTTAATTTAAACACCTGGTATAATCGCGCAATACATAATTAACAAACATTATCCTTTTACTCCTACAATTAACATAAGCATGTAATTAATAAACGGAACGAAATTTATATTTACTTTGATTATCATCTTCGCGTTTGTATAATTTACACATTCCACCAGAATAAAAATGATTTTTCTGTTTATCTATATCTTTCTCTCTCTCTCTCTCTCTCTCTCTCTCTCTCTCTCTCTCTTGTCGAAGATATTCGAAGCATTCGAGTCGAGGTCGANCGAAATTTATATTTACTTTGATTATCATCTTCGCGTTTGTATAATTTACACATTCCACCAGAATAAAAATGATTTTTCTGTTTATCTATATCTTTATATCTCTCTCTCTCTCTCTCTCTCTCTCTCTCTCTCTCTCTCTCTCTCTCTCTCTTGGTCAATATAATAGAGAGAATAATTTACATTAGACCAGCGATTCCCAACGTTCAGAGTAATGTCCGATAAAAAATAATTAATTGAAATATTTTGATGAGCCAACAGACAACAAATAATTAATATTAATCAACTCGTAAACGTTTTTATCCAAAATTCACACATTAACGATATAATATTGTATTCATTGGAAAAAAAGTTACAAAAAATTATGATTAAAAATACCAAACCCCAATAAAAACGAATGATATTGCAATTCAATTGAAAAATTACTCGAATTTTTTCTTCTGACTATGCATTTAAAAAAATTGGTCACAAATTTTGTTTGAACGATTAAATTAACATGCATATTAATTGATTGAATGATTGGGAGGTGGGGTGGGGTGGGGAGGAGGGGGTACGGAAAAAAGGTTGGGAATCACTGGAAACATGGATCAGAGGTTTAACATAAAAGCAAAGAGATTAGGAGAGTAGACGATTCACTCTGTGCACATAAATCGCCCCTGGCGTAGATCCACGACTAATATCCCCACTAGATTTCGTCTTATTGCATGTTTCGCGCTACGATGGAGTGCCGAAATCTAATTTCAGAGTAAGATCGTTCCGGTTTATATAGACGTTGGAATTAGATGACGTTTAGAGTAACTGACAACGAAGTTACCTTAGGAATCCTATGGATTCATATTTGACAAATTTTTTTTAATAGGAATTGTTACAATCTTTGAACAAACAAATAAAATAAAATCATAACGCATAAAAAAATGAGATAAGATTATTATATATAATCGATTGTGTGATTTCTTTTATTATTAATAATTTAATAAATCTATCTTTTAATATATTTAATATGTGAAGTAAATGTGGGGAAACGATTCAAGTGTGTCGATTCAATTGATAGAAAAAGGGAAAGTCCAAGTTGAGAACCTCCTATTACGTGTCCTAGATTAAAGATTATAAGGATAGATTAGTAATAAGCGAGATTATTGAAGTTTACAAGCGTATAATTGTTTTGAATTATTATGCAATATATCTGTCGAAGTTAATATATTATATATATATTGTTCTATATAACATATCTTATTACTAACGAATTTAAATATTGTCGTAATATTTTTTTTATTTTTCCCGTTCTACCTGTATTTTAGGGATCGAGTGTTTAAACGAGACTGCAATTATTTCTAGATATTTCGTTTTCTTTTTTTTAATTAAATTTCAATTGTTTCAGACTACATAAACATTATATTTTTCATTGTAGAAATCCTTATTTTTGTATTAAATTTAGAATCGTTCCAACACATATACAGAGTGAACACAAACATACATATTTAAAAAAGTTCATACAAAATGAAATAATATTTGAATATTTTCTTAAAATCGCGCCTAAAAAGCGCGCGCTCGTTGATGTCATTGGTGCAAGAGAGATAAAAAGAGTGACGCACTAGAAGCTGCGCAAATGATCGACGCTTCCATCTGTATACATATACATATAATATACATATATATTCATATATATATATATATAATATGTGTGTACATATAAACGAATAGCCGACAAGCAAACAATGTCCAAGTTAATATTTTCTTTAGATACTACACACACGTGCAACGTTGAATTTTATTTAAAAAAAAAAAAAAAGAAAATCAAAATAAAAAACATGATGCATATAACCGCCATTAGTATATTTAGAACGTAAGTAAGTATTACTACTAACATCATTAGAGAGTGATATCTGCCAAGTTCTTAGAAAATAGACATGAAATAACGCAATAAGTAGCTACGAAGGTGAGAAAAAAAAGAACCAATCAAAATGGAGCTCGTAACTAAAAAAAGTGACCACGTGATTTTAGCTTAATAATTTTCCTTCCTTTTTGCACATACTCTCTCTCTCTCTTTCTCTCTCTTTCTCTCTTTCATGCCTTTCTCTTTCGATTGCACACACATAAATATATAAAAATACGTGATTCTTTAATACACGCTTCGACTCGTATAAAAATAAATAAATAAAATAAATAAATAATAATAATGTAAATATAAATCTCTCCTATATGAATTTCAAACAAACAGAAAATAAAAAAAAAAAAAGAAAAAAATAAAATACAAATGCAACATATAAAGATAGAAATCATTGAAAAGAGAAATAATAGAAAAATCAAACGAAATGAAAGAAAGAATTAAAAAAAAAAAAAAAAAAAAAAAGAAAACAAACTTACCCGTTCATCCTGAAGGCGTTTCGTAACGATGATGTACGTTGTTATTTCTTGTTTTTTGATCGACGATAGCAAAGTTAAATCGGCCGTTAACTCGACCTCGGTATCACGAGGGTACTCGTTCTTGCATCCGTAGAAACAAGATTCCGAGTAACTGAAGAAGAGTAACGATGCACAAAAACACGAGCGCGCTGAGAAAACAACAGGTTGCACGGCAGACGTTCTTCTTCTTACAACGAAGACCGATATTAGTGAATGATTTTTCAACCAAAAAAGAGGAAGACTCAAACAATTACGAAACATTAACGCGTCAACCTAAACATTTATACAACCCGCACATATGCACACGTATAAATATATTAATGTAAGTTCTTTTTTTTTTTTGTTTTCTTCCCCCAGGAAACACCTTTTCTTTTTAGCTTCTTTTATCTATTCGTGACCCGTTCCTATTTTTATATATCACAAATGTATATTATTTTTATCTAATATACACTGTTTTGATATTTCCACTTCTTCTGCGCAGTTTACCTGTCTCTCTCTTTCTCGAACCCGTTCGCTTGCTATCCCTCTCTCTCTCTCTCTCTCTCACTCTTTCTCTTTCACGCAACAACACATTCACTCTTCGTTTATCCTCCCACCCTTTCACCTCGTTCCTCTCTCTCTCTCTCTCTCTCTCACACTCTTTCTCTCTCTCTCTCTCTCTCTCTTACTCGTATCCGATAGAATACAAATGAAAGAGAGAAGCACAGGATTCTAGTAGTTACACTTCTCCGGCTTCCTTCGAGTCACTTTGTTTATTATGTATGTATTGTTGTTTTTGTCGTCGTATTAATCGTCAAATTGTCGTTATCGTCAAACGTCGTCGTCAAATGTCGTCATCAAATGTATCGTAGTCGTAATCGTAGTCGTAAGTCGTAAGTCGTAGTCGTCGTTGTCAATGCTATAAAATATCGTCGTTGTCAATGCTATATGATATATATATCGTAGTGGTCAGTATCGGTGGCACAGTCACTGTCGTTGCCGCCGCCGCAGCCGCCGCCGCACCCAACAACAACGTCGAATAGACCAACCTCGTGCCAACTTGGACGACTTCGATCCGGACGACGAATATGCCACAGAGCCAAAGCAAGAATTAGAGAGACAGTCAAAAACACGATAAGGCGACGACGACGAGTTCGAGCTTCGATTGATTACTAATCCAATTAAGATTTTCGTCGAGTATATAATAAAAACAACACACGCGGGTTTTACATACGATCAACTACATATATATTCATTCCCCTCACTCCAAATAGAAATAGAAAGAGAAAGAGAGAGAGAGGGAAAAAGAGATAAAATGAATAAGTGAATGTGAGTGAATGCGAGGGGAGAATAGTTTTGTTGGTAATAATAATGATGAACACGGAGGAGATATACGAGATATTATAATCACTCGTTTTAAACACGACCCCCGTCGACGACACTGTCAAACAAATCTAACGATATATCGACGAAACTTCCACGATTTTCTCACCGTAATACTATAATTTTTCTTACGTATGAAAGAACGAACGAATGAATGAATGAACGAACGAACGAACGAACGAACAACGACGAACACGCGCTGCCACTTTCAGACCGTGGAATTTCGCGAGGGTAGAACGACTCTGTATACGACAATTACAGTTATGTAACATCTAGCGACATCCATCGAAAAAACCATATGACTTTATGTTTAATGTAACACGCCACCTTGATTCTAAGTCAATCACTTGCTAAGCTCGTAACTGGTTGTATCCTTCCTTTTAGTACAAAAAAAAAAGTTGGCATAAAACCGCAACAGCAAGAAAAAATAAAAAAGTGCTTTAAATTGCACACTAGTTCCTCAATTAAAATCCATAATTGCTCACATTATTAATTAATTACTTAATTAGATATAAATAATTGAAAAATCGAAAACATCTTTTCTCATTTCTAAGTAAAGCAATAAAGTTTTCTATTGTTTTTTGCTTTCAATCGGTTGCTCACTTTTTGTTTTCCCGGCTCGTTTCTCTACTTTTTATTATTAAATATTTGTTATTTATCGTTAATTAGTTGAAAATAGTTATTACACTTTGAATAATTATGAAATGGTGACGTCGTGAGTGGGAGATATGTTATACGCATGAACATCACAAATTCAAGGCGCAAGCACACTTAGAAAAAAATAAAAGTAAAGTTGATGTACCTGCAGGAGATATGTAAAATGATTTCTAAAGAACCAACAAAGTGTAGTGAAAAGAAATAAGTTAATCGTTCATAATGTATAAACAATAGGTAAATATTTTCCTTTTATCATTGCTTTCTGATGTTGCGGTTCTATGCCAACTTTTTTATGGTGAAATATATAGAAACTCACAAGATCCCTTTTTTATCTACCCAGTTTCATTTTAGTCACTATCGAGACCACCAGTGGACGATAGTGGGTACTTAACGCGATGATGGCATAATAATAAGAAAAAATACAATATTCTTTGATAGTATATATAGTATAGTTACATTGTAAGAAAATTTAAAATATTTATATTTAATTTTTAGTGTCTAAATATATGTGTGTGCCTTCAGAAATGCGTTTTTTATACATATATATATTTGAAAAAGTAGAAGAAAATAAAAACGAGTAGATGATAAGTCCAACGATGATCACCTGTAACAAGAAGAAAACTATATTAATCATACAATCAAGAGTGATAGAATAGCCTGATATATAAATCGTCCAATTTGTAGATGCACTTTTCAATTGAATTCTATATTTATTTTGATCAAATCTCTATTTCACGTTGCAATGAAATTAAATTTAAACGCGTGATTTTACGTTTACATAAAATATATAAAAATAAAGAAATAGGTAAAGTACAAATATTAAGTTACTACAAAAAATATATCTATTAATTATAATGAAATACTTGTAAGCTGAAATATATAGGAAAGAAAAATTGCAAATTTAAAAAAATACGATCACAAAGAAAAATTTTAAAGACGAAACAAGAAAAGAGAAATAACTGTAATATTTACCGAACGTTATTAAAGCTTCCAAATTTAATATTACGAAAATATTAATATTTTTAATCTAACTAAAACATATGCATCATTTTGACGATTAAGACACGAATTTGGTGTCTCAAGGAGATGAAATGATCCATTATCTCCGATTAAAACTACAATTAAATGACGAGCAAAAAAGTAATATAATAAAATATAAAATATGACTAGAGAGCTATTTTCGAAGAGTTCGAACTTGCTGTTGAACCTTTATTAAAAATAACTCAATAGTCTATGTAGTTGCCCACTTGATACCACAAATTTGTGGGGGCCTCTTCGGTCTTAGCCTCTTCGGCATAATGCCTCTTCTTTCTTCATGCCCTAAACTCTGCTGTGAAGCTTTTTTTTACATTTACTCAAATGCCTCAACAGATATTTGATCTAATCGATGAACCTATTATTAACACTTTGCATTTAAAAAATTAAATAATATCAAATAAAAGCAGAAACTTTGTAATACATCTTATGATCTTACTTTTTTACTAGAGCACTTTTATCTTTATTCTACTTTGTATTTACTATACATATATAAAAAATGAAGTATTTTCAATAGGAATTACTAAAGAGCAAAGCGTTAATATACTTAATATTAAGTAAGTATCCAACGTATTCAGCTATCTTCACTTTTTCGAAAAAAAATTAATTTTTAAGAAAACGCAAAGANATCTTCGGACATTGATGCTTCTTATCTTTGTACTAGGTTCTTCCTATATATACACACATACACACGCACACATATATACATATGTATATATATATATGCATATACAATATATAATACGTGTATTATTGTACGTACGAACAGTATGTTAGCAATGTCTTCTTTAACAAGATCTAACCAATACTACATACACCCATGTTAAAAGATTTTCAAGTATGCATTCTCAAGATAAGTAGCCGTCTATCTTGAAATGAGAAACAGTTTCCAATCTATCCTTCGTTTTCTATCATTATTTATTTCATTCATTTTAAACAAAACATAACAAAAATAATGAAAAATATATATGTCGATTCAGACACAGTTTAAATTTAACGTTAATTTTTCTTAACATTTTTTTATTTGATTTTACAAAAAAATCAAAAATTTTATTTGATGATACAAAAAAAAAATGAACATTGATTAAACTAAATTAAATATGTCCACTATATATATATATATATATATATATATATATCAGTTTTGTTAAATAATATATAATATACAAATTTGTTGTTATAAAAAATAAAGTCCGTGAAAGATAGTAACTTTGTTGCAATGTTTCACGTATACTTAGTAACTTCCAAATTCCAGAAAAGAACCACCATCTTTTCTTTACATCTTGTCAAAAAGCTTTTGAAATTGTAACATGTAACATTGTAACTTTAACGTGTATCTGTAACATTACAACGTGCTACGTGCAATGCAATATGTAACTGTTACATATAACTATATAACTAACAATACAACTGTCACGCGCAATGTATAACTGCAATTGCAATCGCAATTGTTGATGCGGTTTCAGTTGCATTCTGTCATGTAAATATTATATCGAACCGCTCGTACCGCGTGTTTATTTTTTCTCCTTTTTTCATTTTTTGTTTTTTTCCGTTATCTCTCTCTACAAATATTTTCTAAATATCTTAAATCGTTCGAACATTTGTTTGTCGTTTTTCTTCTTTTTTTTTTTTTTTTTTTTTTTTTTTAAAATTTCATTGAAA